>NC_047659.1:101078754-101323754 GCF_011762505.2 Arvicanthis niloticus
AGGAAATGCTTTTTTTGCTTTAATAATTAATAGCTGCTCCTCATCCTGGAACCTGGCTGGCAGGCAGGCCTGTGGGTAGATAGTGAGAGGGCTGGCAGAAGAGAAATGGGATGAATAGCCAGTAGGTGGGACTGAAAGCCATGAAGGAAAGTGGTAGAACTCCCTCATGAGAGTTTTCCTTCCCCTGCCTACCATTTAGACCTGGGTCCCTAAGTTGATTTGGGGGTAAGTACTGAGCAGTAATAAGAGGGACTTCGAAGCCTCCATTGACCTGGACCTCCTCTTCATCTACACACAGGTTCTAGGTGGCTGGCCTTAGCTACCAGGTCTTCCCTCTGTGGGTACCACTGACGTGGGTGTGCCCTGTGTGTTACTGCTTGTATCTTCTTTGATGTTCATCTTGGCTAGGTTCTGAGAATATCAAGGCCTGGGCAGGGCTAGGCCAAGAAATCTTGGCTGGAGGCAGGCACAACATGATGATCACTACCAGTCCTGGGGATACAGGGAATGCCTAAGGGAGAGCTTGGGCACCTCTGGGATGCTTAAAAAGGAAGGGAGGGTTTGGAAGAAATGAACATGGAACTTTAGCAGCCAGACAGGGTGGGGGAAGAGAAAGGCTGGATTGAGTAGAAGAACTTGAGGCAAATCTGACGCCAGCGATGAAATACAGGAGGCACTGTTTTTGTTGGAGATAGAGGGTGGTCAGCAAAGTCTACTTCCAATGTTGATGACATCAGGATATGTCCTATTAGGTCAACATCTCAGATTTGAAGATGAATCAGGCTCAAGCCAAAGTGCTGTTGAAGGCAGAACCTTGGGCTGCCAGGTGGGCCAGAGTTAACATTTGGCAGGAAAATGGAAGTCAGAAGCCTGGAGGGGTGGCTTGTCCTCTAAGGGGATGCAGAAGGTTATTGTTAAATTGCTATTTATAGTAAGTGTGTGATCAAGCATGAGTGTTGTGTGAATAGAGAACAGAGACTGCAACAGGAGCTTTGCCTCCTAGAGAGTTCTGGATGCCAGGAGAAGAGCCCTGGGCCATCTTGCCCAGCCTTACAAGAGAACATCTCCAGGGACCTGCTGGGTGGGCTCAATAATAGCAACCAGATACTCTGTTGCCTTACCATGCCAGCTAGCATCCCTATGTGTTCTGGAGTGCAGCTTACCTTAGTGGTCCAGGCTATGAAGATGAAGTTGTTCTTGTTCATTTGACCTCGAAGTCCCAAACAGTGCTCACAAAGCCTAGGCATACCATACCTTACTACAAGGCAGGACTCTTCTGTCCAAAATGTAGCTGTCCAAACTAACTTTTTTTCCTGGTGTTTCAAAAGGTCTCCTTAAATCTTGGGCCTATGTAAGAGCAGAGAATCTGACATGGTAGAAAGACTGCAGTGAAGGCTCCCAAGTCTGTGTTCTCTAGAATAGAAATCCATCCTCTACCACCTCAACCCTCTCCAGAGCTGAGAGGAAAGTGTTTTGACATTGTGTTTGAAACAACCTTCCTGAGAAAGTGAAGAAATGTGTTGTTTGTTTTGGATTCTTGCAAAACTGGTTATCATGGTTTGTTTGTTTGATTGTTGTCTGTTTGTTTGTTTGTTTGTTTTTGTCACTTGGGGGCATTTATCTGAAGAAGGTGTGTGCTCTATTTCCCATGATGCTAAGGGAATGAAATGTCGTTGAAGTGCAGGCTCCAGCGGTACACATGCTGAGCAGGCCCGTGCTCACCTGCATACATCAGAAACCTGGAATCTGCAGAGTTGCCCTTAGGCCCCAGGAGCTAAAGCTCTGCTGGCTTCACTCATGTGTCCAGTACTTCTGGGTGGCTGGTAGTTGAAACCCACACTCATCTTCTTAGTCCCCTTGGTTGGTAGAGGCTCTACCTCAGCTAGCACCTGCTCCCTAAGGCTTGAAGACTTAGGAGGGCAGAACTTGTTCTGCCTACAAATACACGTGGCAGCAGCAAGCACAGGAGGAAAACAGAGCAACAGGAGCTGGAAGGACGACTCCATAGTGAAGAGAGAGCCACAGTTTGAATCCCAGCCCCCATATCAGGAGGCTCACAAATGCCTGTGATTTCAGCTCCAAGAGAATACACACCCTCTTCTGGCCTCTTTGGGCACACAAATGTATATGTACATGGGAGTATACATAAATAAAATACATCTGGAGGAAGGGATGTTGACTTAAAAGGGGGCAATGCCTAACCAGAGTTGCTGGAGTACTGAGTCCCTGACCTAGTACTCAGGTGGGATAAGTCTGAAGTCCTTGGTCTGTGTTTCTGCCGTTCTCCATGGACTCGCGCTGTGGTTGCCTACAGGTAGCTTGATGGGCTGTCTTCTTGCCTTTGTCTCCCTCTGCGCCTGCAGTTCCTGGAATCAATCCAATAAGCTGTTGCTATTTGGGTTTTCACCCCCAGGGAGTTCTCTGCTTCTAGGAGAACATAGATGAGACATTTTCCTCTCTGTCCATGACTCAGGGGCTCCATCCTCTATGCCCCCCCCCCATCTTTCTTTCTTTTAGAGAAGTAGTATGCATCAGTAGACATCCCCAAGTTTCTTCCCACCCTCCGGAGGTTGTCTTGGACAGTACAGCTTTGGAGAGGACACAACCAGAGATATCAGCCTTCATGTGTAACTCTCTATCTGAGCAGAGAGCACTCATGCCCAGGATGTGGCCATGGGGACTATCAGACCACTGGGTACTTTGTGCATGGTTACAGCATGTCTCTGTTTCTGTTCTTTAACTGTGGTTTGTTTTCTAATTACGAGAGCAGCAGCTTTTCCCAAGGGGAGAAGAGAAAAAAAAATGTTTCCCTTCCTCCTCCCCAGGCTTCTCCCTTTGTAGCTTGCAGTTCTGTGTAACAGGTTCTGATCACCTACTGTGGTTCTAGGCAGGGGAGCAATGGAGACTACTAGGGAAGGAAGACTCGGGCCAGCCTGATTCTGTTTCCTTTTGCTTTCTGTCCTCTGTACAACATAATCCTTGTAGTATTCGGTGTCGTGCACATACAAAATACTAGATTCTTCTCAGCAAAATCTTTTCCCATTTTATCTCAGTGCTAATTAGCTAAAGCATGACTGAGGTAAACTGGAGTCTTCTCAGGCAAGGAGCAGAAGATAGGCCTAGCTGGGTGTCTTCCCATTTTATTGGCCAACCATGGTCTGAAGGGGACTAAGGCTGTCATTAATACTGTTCTGTAGTAGTTCATGATGAGCGAAATGTTAACTAGTCCATGCTGCCCCATGGAAGGCCGTGAGTGAGGGGGTGGGAGGGTGGAAGGCTTAGTGCTACTCTGGCTGCCTTAGGAGGAATAGAGCTGGGCTGCGTGAGATGGTATTGTGTTGTGGGGCACGTGAGATGGGTCAATTTCTCTATGCCTCACACCCTAGTGCTGGATGCTGACCCATACCCTCTGTGGGAACCTGCCGCTTTTCTCCTTCCCTAATCTCTGTGTTCTTTCTGTCTCCCAAGTAATGCCATTCCACAGGGAAGGCAAGCCCAGTATAGGGAGTTTGGCCAATGGTTTAGGGAAACCACCAGGGGACCCATAGGAGCAGGAGACCAGCAGGAGCGGGGAATAGACTGAGTGAAATCTGCCAAAAGGACAGGGATAGACTAGGAAGTTTGGGTCACTAACAGTTCCCTTTGTACCAGTTTAGGAGCCCTGAGCCAAGCAAGGCCTTTTCCATAGAAAGGCCTATCGAGCGGCCTGGGGTTTCTGTACTTTCTCAGTATCTACTTCTTCTCTGCCAAGGCCTGTCTGTCTACTCTCTTCCCACTGCCTGAGAGCCTGTCAGACTCATAAGAATAAAGAACAGCAGTGATGGGATTTCTCTACAAGGCCACCCCTTCCATCATCTTTTCCACTTGGTGGTTCTTAAAACCATCCCTGGCAGAGTTGAAGCTAAGCTGGCCCTGGAAGCAGGAGGGTGGAGCTCAGAGTTGATGTCTCATTAGCATATTCATCCACAGTAATCAGAGACCTGCTGTGATCAAAAGCTCTTCAGGCTTCCCTGCCTCTCAGCCAGGTAGAGAAGCTGACAGAAGGTGGTCAAGTCCCCACTTGAAAGGACTGCCATCTAGCTGGAGGGAATGGGGAAGAATGGAGAGAGGACCATACCCTGGGAAGGAAACTTCTGGTAGGGTAGGTACCTTTCGTCATCACACATTCCCATGGCCACTCCCAAGAATGCATCCATGAGAAAGAACAGTTGGTTTTATGATTTGCTGTACTCAGTATGAAAACATAGCAATCGCCTATGATACTATGACACTAGATACCATGACCTAGTGTGAAGCCAAAGAAAACAGTAAGTTCATTTTATTTAATTGTTTAAAAAAATGACTTGTGTTTATTTATTTGTTGGGGGACGGTGCTTACACGTGCCATGGTACACTTTCAGAGGTGAGAAGACAACTGGAGATGTTAGCCCTCTCCTACCATGCAGGTTCCTAGGATGGGACACAGGTTATCAGACTTGGCATCAAGAGCCTTTTACCCATTGGGCTATCTTAGTGGCTCCTGATTTCAAATTATGAGGAAGGAAATACTGAATAGCAGTGAATCTGGTAGTTATTGTCACAGTAGCATGCCTGATGGGCATCTGGGAAGCTGGTGTGTGTGTGTGTGTGTGTGTGTGTGTGTGTGTGTGTGTGTGTGTGCGCACGCGCGTATGGTACATGTGTGTTCACGTATGAGTGCACATGTAGGGAGTGCATAAGGAAGCTAGTGTATAGCCTCATGTCATTCCTCATACACCTGTCTCCTTCTGTTTGAGACAGAGTCTCCCATTAGCCTGGAACTTCACCAAGTGGTCAGCAAGTCCCAGGAATCCCCCTGTTCCTGTTTCCCATCATACAGCACCAGGTCCTGCTTTTCATGTTGGTTCTAGGGGTCCAAACCCGGGTCCTCATGTTTATGAAGCACATGCTTTACCCATTGGGACATCTCCCCAGTTCTGGGCGTTGGTTTTTAGTGGAAGCTGACGTCCCCCTGTGTAATGAGCCAGAAAAAGAACAAGGCAGAGTCTACAATGCTCTCATGACCTAGAATGTAGAAGTCATGTGCTATCATTTTTTGTTCTATTGGCCACATGGATCAGCAGAAACACAGGAGAGGAGCCTGCTAAAGCACATTGGGAACCATCATCTTGGAGTACTGAACGTATGGGATGTACTAGCCTGAGCCAACTGAAGCACGGTTATTTTTGCAGGACGTCCAAAGCCTTCACAGAATCAACTTTCCCAACAGTGTGGCCACAGCACTCTTTTTCCAGGGTGGAGATCAGGGAGCCTGTGAGAAACATGCTTTGGGATACCTCTAGAGAGGAAAGCCTAGACTTCTTTTCCTGGTGTTCATATTCCTACACAGTCTGGCAGGAACTTTCAGTGCAAACTTTTCTCTCCTCTCTTTATACCGTCATGGGTCTGTATATACAGTGTGTGTGTGTGTGTGTGTGTGTGTGTGTGTGTGTGTGTGTGCACTTGCATCTTTGTATATGTGGGGCAAACATGAAGTGGGCACATGCATATGTCTGCATGAGGTGGCCCATTATTGCTGTCTTCTTTGGAGCCTTTCTTAGTCATTCTCCAAGTTACTCATTGAGGCAGGGTCTCTCAATTGAACCCAGAGCTCGTCTAGATGGCTAGGCTAGCTAGCCAGCTTGTTATGAGTAGCCCCCGCCTCTGCCCTTTTAGCACTGACACTCCCCAGAATTTATGTGGTGCTGGGACTATGAAGTCCTCACATTCACATGACAAGCGTGTCGAGCACTGAGCCGTCTTCCTAGCTCCATCCTCATTATTCCCCCTTTATTTATTGTTTCCTCATTTCTCTCCTTATCTCTCTAATTATTTTGAGACAGAGTCTCCTGTATCTCATGCTCACCTTCAACTCACTATGTAGCCAAGGATGAACTTCCAATCTTCCTGTCTCCACTTCCAGAGTCCTGGGATTACAGGCATGCACTACCAGCCCTGGTATTATGTGGTCCTGGGTATTGAACATAGGGCTTCCTTCATGTAGACAGGGCCTCTTCCAACCAAGCTACACCCTCACCCAGTATTTCACTTTTTGAAATCTGATCCACTGATGCCTGCCCTTGCAAATATTTCTTGGGCTATTTGTCCTTTCTTCCCCCTTCCAGTTATTGAGTATAAACTTATCCCCGAGGGTTGGGGCAAGACCATAGTCTCTATAAGTCTTCCCTCAGATCCCACAAAAGAGTTATTATCCTTTGTGTTTTTTTGCCAGGTGTGGTGGCTCATATCATAATCCCAGCACTTGGGAGGCTGAGGCAGGAAGATCACAGCAAGTTTGAGGCCAGCCTGAACTACATAGTGAGTTCCAGGCCAGCCTAGACTACAGAGTGAGACCCTATCTCAAAAAATAACAACAATAAAACTAGACAAAACCAAAACACTGAACAAACAAACAAACAAAAACACCAACCCAAAACAATATTCTCCTCCTTTGCTTCTTTTTTTTTTTTTCCCATTGGTGACATTTGGGGCTAAGGGTCCCCATACTCTGACCCTTGTTCCACCCTCTGCCTGTGATTCCATCCTCTTCCAGGCATTTAATTCCATAACTGCGTGCTGCGTGTTACAGAGTTTAAGGGCAGTCTGGTGAATGAGACCTTGTTCTTCTCTTCCTCCTTGCTTCTGAGCAGGGTTTCTGAAGAGCCAGGAGCAAGCCTTTCACAAGGCCAAACTAGGAGATCCTCTTGCCCAGAAGCCATGCTGTCTTGAAGGTGGAGTCAGCCCTTTGCACCCAGAAGGGGTATTCCTCTTCTATACCCATAGCCCAAGACCTAGGATAG
Organism: Arvicanthis niloticus; assembly: GCF_011762505.2. Lineage (NCBI taxonomy): Eukaryota > Metazoa > Chordata > Mammalia > Rodentia > Muridae > Arvicanthis > Arvicanthis niloticus. The sequence continues at coordinate 101,085,573 of NC_047659.1, forward strand.
GCAGAATAATAGCCTGGATCCCTGATAGTCTGCAGCATCCCTGATAGTCTGATGGACAATCATGTCGGAGGCAGTGCTATAATCTCAGTCAAGCACTAGTTATAAGCTGGGCTCAGTGGGAAATTCATTTCAGAACCTCCCAGGTACTTCTTGATGCCCTAATACACAGTCCTAAATACCTCTGGATAGTTTGTAGTTTATACACTTGATTTTAGATATAAACCATCATAGGGAGAAGCCTGCAGTGAGGAAGAGCCTGTCAGAATGCCTTCATGCAGCACCTGTGGTATTCCTTCTTCTCAAAGAAGCAAGCTAGGGTAGCCTCAGTGCTGTAGGCCTCTTTATGAAATGGATACGGTCCTTGCCCTAACGTTTGGCATGTCACAGCCTAGTCCTGGTCAGAACCACTAGGGCCTTTCTCTGTGGAGGCCTCTTCCAGTGGTTTTCCAGTTCCTTTCCTCCCACAGTGGCGTGGGCCTGGCCAGAGCACATTTTGAAAAGCAGCCCCCCTCCAACCTCAGGAAGTCCAACTTCTTCCACTTCGTGCTGGCCATGTACGACCGGCAGGGGCAGCCCGTGGAGGTGGAGCGCACAGCCTTCATCGACTTCGTGGAAAAGGATCGAGTGAGAGGCTCATGGGCTGGCCTGGGACTAGCACTGGGAGCGATGGGAGGGCTTCAGGGACCCTATCACATTCACGCGAACACTGGGGAAGATGAGTGGACACATGCTAAATGTGTGGGAAAGGATGGGTGAGTGGCCAAAAGGCAAAGAAGGACCGTGGGAGTGGAGTGGAGGGTGTGGGGGAAGGAGGTTGAAGACACTGAACGCTTGAACAGCCTTCTGTCTTATCCTTGCAGGAGCCTGGGACAGAAAAGACAAACAACGGGATCCATTACCGCCTTCGGCTGGTGTATAATAATGGTAAGCAAAACCTGGGCACTGCAGCATCATGAGACACATTGCACCCACCTCAGGGCCTGGGAGGGTATGGGTATAGCCATCGGAGGCATCCTCGTGCTCCCCTGACGGCAAGCTCTTTCTGCCTTCCCCCCCTAGGACTTCGGACAGAGCAAGACCTCTATGTGCGTCTTATTGACTCCATGTCGAAGCAGGTGAGCCAGCCTGCGGCCTGTTGGGGCCCATTTAAGGCTTGGTTTGAGTAAACAACCTTAGCCCCTCTTCATCTCTCCTGTGCCTCTCACTGGTTTAGCTCTCTCAGCTCCCTGCCTATGGCAGAAAGACTGTGCTTTTTCTATTCAGTCTGGAAAACAAAGTATTTCTAAAAAGACCCTGGCTTAAGTCATATTCCTTAACAACCCAATCTTAGACACAGAATCAGGGGTGTGTAGTTTATTGGTGAAGGGGGAGAGTACTTCTCAGGAGAAGAGGAAAGGGAACAGGACAGGAAGAGATGCCCAGCAAGCAGGTAGTCTGAGTCCAGCCCCAGCCCAAGCCACAGGGATCACTGGAATAGAAAGCAGGGGGCAGCGGTTTGTGCCCTCTCTCAGTCAGCCATTGGCTAGGGACCATGCCTAAGGCGAGAGTACACATTACAGGCAATCCCACTGAGAGCAATTCTCCAGAGAAAGTCCTCTAACATCATCACTAACTGCAAAGGGGGATGGGCCCCCCCCGGGGGGGGGGGACGGAAAAGAGACCTGTATGTGGTCCCAGAGCCTGTCCTGCAGACACTCAGCACCTCACTGATAGGCTGGTTCCAGGAAGGAGGCTTGGGGCTGACAAAAGCAGTTCAGAGGGACAAACCTGTTGCATTGAGAGAGGTAGCTCAAGTCAGGGCTTCAGAAACATGCTGGGAGAAGGGGCTTGAATTGAAAAGGGGCCAGATTAGTGGGTCTGGATGAAACATGGCAACTTGCACACTCTTGTTTAGACAAGTGTTTCTAGCAGCCTCAGCTGGTCCTGGTCCCAAAACAGAATAGAATGGCCTGTATCCAGAAAGCTCTCAGTCACCGTGATAGAGGAGGTACACCAAGCAATGGCAGTGGGACTGGGTGGCAATGGGCATGGAGCCTGCAGAGAAAAGGACCTACAAACAGGAAGTCTGGAAGGCCCAGGGGGCAATAGACTAGGAAGCCAGATTTACATTTGGGAAGCCCACTTCTTGTTTAGGACAGGGGGCACTGGGAGACTGGGAAAGAAGGGATCAAGAGTCCAAGGGCAAGATACTCGTGTGCACTTGGGAACTGATAGGGAGGTATGAAGAGGCAGCTTAGTGGCCTGTGTTATTAGTTATCAGGAATTGCTGAGAGGTTCAATATATGTGACTAGAAGCCCACCATAAGCGTGGAACAGCCTGCAAAGAGGTAGATGCTAAGAAGGGGTAAGGGGAGGAGCATGATGCAGGGTAGGACCAGGAGCCTGTCTGCTCCACCAGCAGAGACTCTGCAGACCTGGTGCCCGTCTTGCTACCTAGCCAATGGTCCTATTTGAGGGTAGGAGGCTCTCCTCCACCTGAACAGCTAGGCTTCAAGTTCCTGCTTTGCCCCCACCCCCAACCCCCTGGACTCTTCAGATCAAGGCAAAGGACATGATCTTTCTTGGGGTGGGACCTCTCCTGGTCCTTGGTTTGAAAGACACCAGGGCAGACCCACAGGCTCATTGATGCTTGCCATGGGGACTTGAGAGGAGCCTCCTTCCCCTAGAGCCTGCACACTTCCTCCTCCCCAGGCTATCATCTATGAGGGACAGGACAAGAATCCTGAAATGTGCCGAGTGCTGCTCACCCATGAGATCATGTGCAGGTAAGATGGATGGGCAGTGTCACCCAAGAGGTACCTTGACATTGACATTGTACATCCTTGTCAAGATGGAGCTCAGGTTCCCTGTCAGGCCCAGCTCCTATTTCACAACACCTCCATTTCCCTGGGGAAGCCTAGGCAGGGGGATGGTGAGCTCCCTAGGCACAGCATGGGCAGAAGAGAGGCTCCCTGAGGGCCCATTAGCCTGGCCTGTTTATGTGACTTCTCTAAGTGTTTTTGCAAAAGAAGCCTCCTACTGTTGAAGGAAGCTTAGCTAACAAAGCTCTGGGGAGTAGCTCTCTGGAAAGATGGGCACAGGCTGGGCTGGGATTGGCTAAGAGGCCTGGAGGAGGAAACCTAGGTGCCTAGATGTGAGAATTGCCAGGCAATTCTTTGGTAGATAAATTGGGGGGGAGGGGGGGAAGCACAGCTCTTAGGTCCCCCTTTCCTTACCCTAGAGCATTTCCTGAATATTCCAGTCCTACAGTGCCTCAGAGACAGTTCCTGATAAGTAGAAAAGAAAATAATATTTAAAAGCCTGTAGTTGAGACAGTGGCCACCCTTGGAAGGAAAGAAAAAAAAAAAAAAAGAAAGAAAGCTAGAGAAGGTATCTGCAGTGTGAGCCTTGTCAAGGTCAGGATGCAGCTCACAAACACAGTTTTACTGGTGATCATCCAAGAGACACTGTAGGTGATCCACTGCTTGGTGGCACAAGGCTTTCATGACTAGCATCCCTAGAACTAGGCTGCCAAGGGTCTTGCCAAGCCCCTTCCTAGCTTTCTCCCTCAAGTCCCTAGAAGAGATTCGCCTGCCCATAGGAATTCTACACCCAGATCATCTGAGTCCTCACTAGGGCGCCCAGCACTCCATGCCCACATCCCCCGCCCCCCCCACACTCTCTTTCTTTCACCACTTCTTTCTGTCTTTCTTCATCTTTCCTTCAGCCGGTGTTGTGACCGCAAAAGCTGTGGTAACCGGAATGAGACGCCTTCTGATCCAGTCATTATTGACAGGTACAGGCTTGGGGAGGGGACCTGGATTGAGCCACTAAGCATACAGTGAACAGGTGGGAACAGAGTAGTTCCCTAAGGTGCTATGTGGATGGCTCTGAGACCAGAGAGACTTCATAAGGGATCAAAGAAATAGCAGCCATGGCCCTCTGAGGGAAGTCCTTATGACAAGCTTCCTGGAGCTGTAGTCCCCACCTCCCTTATCAAAGGAGCCAGAGAAGAACAAGGGAATGACAGGGGGCATGGGCAAGAATGGTGAAGAACATCTAAGGAGAGCGTCCAGAGAGTGGAGCTGCTGCGGGCTAGCTGCTGCTCCTCCGCGGTTGGCCGACTCCGCTGAGTGCTAGTGTGCACTGCCACACCTGTCTCACTGTCTAGATTTTGTTATATAAAGAGAGAAGAAAGAGTCAAATGCAGAGGCAGAGAGATGACATTCAAAGATGTCTGCAAGGTCTCAGATCTGGTCACTGGGAGAGGGAGCTCACGAGGAAGAAGATTCGGAGGAGAGAAGGTCTGCAGCAGGGTGAAATATTAGAAGGCTGGTTGTAGCCACACAGTGTTTAGTCAGCTAACGACACGCCTGGATGGGAGGTTTTCAAAGAAGCCGAAGGATACCCTAGAGGAAGAGGAGAGGCTGTGGATACAAACGTGAGTAGCTGAGATTGGTGAAATGAGTGTTGACAGAAGACAGGAGAGTTCTAAGGGCTGGACCCGAGGTGTCCCTTATGCAGATGTCGTGGAGATGTAGAACCAGCCACGGAGAATGGATAGAAGCTGTCAGAGTGAGGTAAGAGTGATGTCAGGGCGGTGCTGTGTCCTGGATCAGAAAAGACCCCATGGACTGGGCAGTAGACAACAGCAGCAAACGCTGCTCACCGCCCCGTCATTAGATTTTGCCGTGTCAAAGATACCGATGACCTCAACAGGAGTTTGTCAGTGGAGTTGAGGTGCACTGACAAGTCCTTGCACAACTCTGGGGACTAACCTAACTGGGGCAGCAAGCGAGTAAAAGAAGGACACACAGAAAAGCTGGGCTTAATGGTCTGGGCTCAGTCTGATAGAGGAGACTCAGTGTGTTCATAATATACAATTCAACAAGGGGGTGGGGTTACTGCACACAGCTGAACAAGGAGCTGGGGTTGTAACATACAAATGAACAAGAAGGCGAGCTTAGCTAACCTCAGTAGGAGCAATCTCTGTGGGGGAGCAGTCTTCAATGAACATTAGGCAGTGGGAGTGGTGGTGGGGCCTCTGTAACACACTGTCAGCATTTGAACTCAGACCCAAGGAAGGCTTTTTTTTTTTTTTTTTAATCCCTGTGAGCCTTACCTGGGAAAGGCTCTGCCACTCCTGTGGGACTGAGCTACTGGGGTCCCGATGTGCCCATGTCCATGTCGGAAATACACATTTAGCCAAGATGTCACTCATTCCCTACAGTGCAAAGAGAATGGAATTGGAGAGTTCAGAAACAGGTGCAGAGTAACCCTGAAGGGGTCAGAGAGAGAAGCAGGGTGGTTGGAGCACTACAGGTAAGGACAAGAGAAAGTGTGGTATGTTGAGAGACCTCACAATGCTAGGAAGAGAAGGGGGTTTCTATGGTAGTGTCCTGCAGTTTGCATAGTGCACAGGTTGATGCGGTGGTTTTACAGGGGGACTCAGACCATTGGTCCAGGGAAGCAATGGAGAAGACAGAGAAGATGAAGTGAGTTAGTGCAGGAGCTTGCTGCTTGCTTTTGGGGGTTATTTTATGATTGCTTTGTTTTCTCAGTGAAGAAGGAAGGATGAAGATAAGGTTGAAGATGGAGAGGGAGACACTAGGGGGATAAAATGGTTGTCTAGGAGAGTGAACAATTTTGGGGAAATCTCACATAATTGCTAAAGCAACACTCGGGCCTGTCTGAGGTCTGTGGTCATAAACTTAGTGAGAACTTTCTCTGACGTTCTCTCAGGCAATACAGGTGTGGGTGCAGGGTGACTGTGTAAGCCAAGGAAAGGGCTTGCCAGCTGAGCAAGATGAAAGCTGGGTGGTAAGAAAGCTAAAGGTGCGTGCAAAATGGCATTACAGAGATGAGATGGGACATGCTGACTGAGGAGGGGCTTTGGGAGAGGGAACAGAGGTTCTGATGGGATTGAAGACTAGTCAAAGATAAGTGAGTAGGCAGGAGTTAGGCTGGAAGTCAGAAGGGGGCTGGAGGGTGGAGCACCTATAGATGGGAGTGTTTTACGGTTGAATTTATTAGCAACAGGTGGCCAGCAAAGTGGGAGTGGGGGATGGGAGCGGGGAAGCAATGTCAACAAAGGATGAAAGTGCTCAAGAAATGGGGTGGAGAGAGTATCAGAAGAAATCTGTATTGCAATGGCTACCCTACTTCGCCTGTCTCTGTCAGGGGCCAAGCAGTGGTCTTCCAGTGACTTCCATTTCTCTTCGTAAGGCTGAGCATACCCTCGTGTTTCTATTAATGGTCTGTTCATGTTTTGTGCTGATTTTTCTCTAAGAGTTGGTGTTTCCTAGTGATGTATCTGAAGGAAATTAGTCCTTTGTTATGTTTGTCCCTATTGGCTCTATTTGGCTGTTGTCTTTGAACTGTGCTTGTGGTGCGCTTTGTCCAGTCTTATTGTTACATTTAGAAAGGCTTTTATCCGAACGTTATTTTATTTTATCCTGGAGATGCTGAGGATGAACCAGAGGTCTCCTGGATACTACTGAGGTTCTCCACTGCTGAGCTGCACCTCATCTCTGAGATTACCTTTAGAGTTTATCCTATGGGGTTGGAGAGATGTCTCTGTGGTTAAGAGCACTCGGAGGCCTGGGTTCAGTTCCCAGCACCCACACGATGGTTTACTACCATCAATAACTCCAGTTTCAGGGGATCCAACACCTTCTGTCACTGGGCACACACGTGGTACATACATACATGCAGGCAAACACTTACATAAAGTGATTTTTTAAAGAAAAATATTATATCCTATATGATACATACAAAAAATAAAATGAAAACCACTAAACATAATAACCAGTATATACCCGTGAATATACTGATAGATGAGTGGAACATTAAAAAAACAATATCATTGAATGACAGGGGTGGGGATGCTCACGAGACAGACACAGAAAGATGTCCCATAGAGTTAGGGCTACATAGAGACCCAGCCTCAAAACAGCAACAACAAAAGTCCCCCCTGGGACTGGGTGTGGTAGAACATACTTATAATCCCAGTAGTTGGAACACATTCATAGGACTGTTAGAGACCATAACTAGGAGGCTCCACTAAACAAAAATAAACAAAACTGAAAACCTCACTGCACCTGTTTCATACCATTATCTAGTCCTCACGTGAAGATAAGTGTGGCTTCATTATTTCTAAATTATGTTATCGCAGACTGTATAATCACTAAATAATATGTTGTGTAGTGGGAGTTGTGTTCATCGTTGTTGTTTGTTTGTATTGCTCTTGTTTTGAGACAAGGTCTTACTGTGTAGCTCTGGCTGGCCTGGAACTAGATATGTAGACTAGGCTGGCTTTGAACTCATAGAGATCTGTCTGTCTCTGCCTTCCAAGTGCTTGGATTTAAGGCATGGGCTACCATGTCTGGCTTCTATTTTTCTTTGTCAATTATTTGGGTTCTTGTTTTGTTCTTTGCTTGTTTGTTTATTTATTATTTTTGAGACACTGAGTAGCCCAGGCTGCTGTTGAACTTGTGATCCTCTTGCCTCCTCCCTAGTACAACACTGGGGCAGTGGGTGTTTGTCACACACAGTTCCCATTTGATTTTAGTGACCCCTTAGTGTTTTCATCACTATAGATTGATGACGATGATGATGTAGCAAAAGTATATAAGGCAAGTCCTTCACTTTCCCTAATTTTTTTTTCAAGAAAATATTGGACATTTGGGCCTTTTGTGTTTTCATACAAATTTTAGAATCTGCTTGAACAAATTCTCATATCAATACACACACACCACTTAGTATATAATATCTTTTGAGTAATATTATAATAAATACAGTCTATTTGTCCACTTTACAGGCACTTTTAATGCCTTTCAGTAAGGTTGTATAACTCTTCAAAGCCACCACATATGGTTACTGATTTCACTCATTTATTCAATAGTTGTGAAACAGCACTGTGTACCAGGCCCTGGGTAGGTAGCGTATATACTAGATTCTGATACTAGGTAGACAAGGAGCTCAAGATGAGGTAACTAAGGAAAACTGCAGCTGTTCTGTGGCTACTGTGTCTCCTTCCGGTCAGAATGCCTTTGTGGTTAAATATCCTTGAAAATGCAGTTAAGTTGTTCAAGCTATGTCAGAAATTCAGGTGAGAGAGGGCATTCTCCCACACATGTGCATTCACAGAGGGCCTGTGTTCTCAAAAGACCTGACATCATTCTAATACTACTTGCACTGCGGTCTTTTAAAAAGCATGTGGGTGTTTTGCCTGGGTGTATGTATGTGCATAAGGTTCAAGCCTGGTGCTAGAGGAGGTCAGGAGAGGGCACTGGATCCTCTGGAACCAGGGTCACAGATGCTCATGGGCTGCCATGTGGTGCTTGGAACCAAACCTGGGTCTTCTGTAAGAGCGACAAGAGCTCTTCACCTCTGAGCCATCTCTCCAGCCCTGAACTGTGCTTTTGATATCCCCATTTATCTAGAGGAGTTTTCTAGAGGAGCATAGGAACAAACACTCTAAAAGGGAGATCTGGTCTACCTTGATTTGTGAGGAAAAGAGCTACCTTGTGAATCTGCTGCCTAACCTCATAAATACTCACGAACACCCTTTTAAGGTTTAAATGCAGAACCTCCTAGACTGCTCCCTGCCTGGAGGCCGTCCACTACAGTCTCTTTTTGGAGTATTTATTTTGCTTACTTTGTTAAATAAACTTCTGCTTCAATTGTCTATGTCTCTTGACTGAATTCTTTCCTTCAAGAAGACAAGACCCCCCCCCCCCAGAAGAGTTTTAGGCCTTATATATGAAATAATAAATAAGACAGACAAGAATACTTGTCCTCCTGGAAGGAGAGAGCCCAGGGAGTTAGATAATAATAAGTGTTCAAAAAAAATGTTGGTTATTTTGGCTTGTTGTGTTCTCGTGTAAATTTTAGACCCTACTTATATAAAGTTGAAGTCTTTTGGAGGAAATGGAGAAATGGGGACAAGTAAAAACAATTATGATGGAGATGTGCAATTTTAAATGGAGTGGTCACAGGAGACTCAACTGGGAGGTGGCATTTGAGGAAGGACTTGAAGAGATAAAGGAATGAGCCACTCAGACAAACATACCTTCTCACGACCTATATATTTTATATCCATTGTAAGTGATACCTTTAATTTTTCTTTATTATTGAGAAATCCATACACATGTGCAATGAAATAAGATCATACCTACTCCCGAGTTCCCCAGCCCATCTCATCACACCCACCTGAATCCCCTCAACACTCCACAACTTCATGTCTTTTTTTTAAACAGCTCACTGACATGTTCAGGGGTTTAGGTCATGCACTGGAACATGGGAATCACACCAGTGACTACATCATCAAAAAAACAGTGATTCTCCTTCTTCCAGCAATGGTCAACTTCAAGTAGCTTCTCAGAAAGGAGTGGAGCCTGGAGATCATTTACCCTATCTATGTTAGGATTTGGGGGGTGGCTTGATATTGTGTGGGTAGCTGTAGCTACCATGAGTTCATGATAACAGTGGCTGTATCCTATCCAAAAAACAGCATTAGCCCCATCCTCTGGCTCTTGCATTCTCTCTGCCTTCTACAGAGTATTCAGTCTCTTATTCTCAGCACTCTGACCAGTTGTGCTGCACTGAATGGTGCCCACTGCAAAAACGTAGCTTCTGACCAAGGCTGAGAGCAGCCCATGTCTATGAGGATAAATGTAAATAAATATATGGAAGGCATTTTGAAAGTATGACCAGTTAGCAAAACAATAACAAGTTCTACCCTAGAGCCCATGAGCTACCCAGCCATGGACTTTTACAACTTTTGTTTTGAAATTTTATGTGCATAGATGTTTTCCCTGTATGATGTGTGTGCCTGCGCGCGTGCGCACGAGCACACACACACACACACCACACACACACACACCAGTGTTTGATGTGTGTGGAGGTCAAATGATTGTGAGCTACCATGTGGGTGCCAGGAACCAAAGCTGGGTCCTCTGGAAGAGCAGCCAATGCTCGTAACTGATGAGTCATCTCTCTAGTGTCACCCTTGGACTCTTGACCAAGTGTGAAATTCCCACTATGCCTATGTATCATGTCTTGATAATCAACCAATTTTCACTTTTTGCTTTGCTTTTCTGTGCATATGCTGTTTTATTCAAATGGCCATTTTAACTCTCCAAGCCTTTTACATGTGACTTCTTGTATTGTTGCACTGTTTAGGACTACAAGGATAGCCTTGAGTGGGTGTGGTGGAGCACATCTTTAATCTCAGCACTCGGGAAGCAGAGGCAGGCAGAATTCTACAAGTTTGAGGTCACCCTGGTCTATATAACAGTTCCAAGACAACCTGTCAAAAAACAAGCAGCCAAGCACTACAAAGAGTGTTATTTTGTTGTTTGCTTATTTTTACTGTGTTTTTTTTTCAAAACAGGGTTTTCTGTGTAGCTCTAGCTGTCCTTGAACTCACTTTGTAAACCAGGCTGTCCTTGAAGTCACAGAAATTCATCTGTCTCTGCCTCACAAGTGCTAGGATTAAAGGTGTTTGCTGGCTGCTTTATTGTTGTTTTTTTTTTTAGACCAGGCCTTCCCATATAACCTAGGCTAGCCTCAAACTTGTGCTCTTCCAGCCTCAGTCTCCCAAGTCCTGAGAGTATAAGAGTAAGTTGCCGTGCATGGTTTGTACAGGGCATTCTTGTTTTGTTTTGAAATAGTGTCTCACAGTGTAGCCTTGGCTACTTGGCATGTAGACAAATATTCTTTATCTGGTTGGTTGGGTTGTTTTTCCTTCTTCCCAGGACTCACTCCCCATTCCTCCTTTTACTTTTTGTTTTGAAACAGGGTCTCACTAAATTTCTCACACTGGCTTTGGTCTCGTTCTGTATCTCAGTCAGGCCTTAAACTTGTGATCCTCCTGCCTCCACCTCCCAAGTACTTAGGATTAAAGCACCACTAGGTCCGGTTTGATTTGAAAGAAAACATTGCCAGGGTCCCACTGCTGTAGTACCAAGTGGTACACATCTGCGGTTCTGGCAACTGGGAGGAGGATCAGCAGTTCAGGTCTATCTTTGGCTACATAGCAAGTTCAAGGTTACCCTGTACCGAATAAGACCTCTCTCAAAATAACAACATTAAAGAATGTTAACTCCAGCTACCTATCTGACCATGTTTCATTGAGTTAAGAAAGGTGGTTTTCCATTTTAATCATGAAGGGATGTTGAATTTAAAATGTTGCTTTTCTCTGCATGTGTTGGTAGCTTTTCCCCTTTAATCTGCTTATCTATTAATGTGCTGAATTACATTAACGGGCTTTTGTGGGTTTTTAAAAATTGTGTGCACACATATGGAAGTTAGAGGTCAAGGTTGATGTCTTTCTTCATCTCTTCCACCTTCCCTTTTGAGATAGTCTCTCACCAAGCCTGATGTGCACAGATTGGCTGGCCAGTGAGTTCCAGGGATCTCTGCCTGTCTCCTTCCCCCAGCAGGTTACAGATGTCCATGATCTATGGCCTTTGTACATGATGCTGGGGATCAAATTCAGGTCTCATGCTTGTTGCTTGTGCTCCATGTACTTTACCAACTGGGCATCTCCCTAGCTCAGCCAATGAAGTTTAATACAGAGTGGGTCCTGGTGTAGGGAGCCTATGAGGATTTGCCGTCTTCCTCTGCTGTGCTACCTGCTCTGCCAATCATGTGTTCAACGTGCTTGCTTTTATGTTCATCTGTGTTAGGTAAATTTCATATAATTTGCTTTTTATTGTGTGTTTTGGACCCATGATTTGCCAGCCTGAAATAATTACAATTGCTCTGGTCTCTTTCTTACTGTTTGCTGAATGAGTTTGGATTTGTTCTGTGAAATTTTGTTAGAGTTTGTCTCAAGTTTGATTCTCTATTTTCACTGGTCAGAACACCACCTAGGCTTTCTGTTTCCTTTTCCTGAGCCCAGGACCCCGTGCATACCAGGGAAGTGCTCTGTCACCGAGCTGCACCCCAAACCTCTCTCTCTGTTTTGATGAGCTTCCATTTAAGGAATCTGGGCATTGTGCCTGTTTTCAAATTTGTTTCCATAAAATTGTTCATAATATTCTTTTAAACATTTTCTTGGCTGAGTATGGAGCTGCATGCCTTTCATCCCAGCACTCTGGAGACAGGCAGGTGGATCTCTGTGAGTTCAAGGCCAGCCTAGTCGACATAGGGACTTCCAAGACAGCCAGAGCTATATAATAGAAAGACCCTGTCTCAAAAACAAAACAAAACCATAAAGAAAGAAAGAAATCTCTGCTGGTTTTGCCTATGAGCCTTTCCTCTTTCTAATATGTTGGTGTCATGTCTTTGTCCTTAAGTTTTGCTGAAAACAACAACTTTTTTTTTTTTTTTTTTTTTTTTTTTTTTTTTTTTTTTGGTTTTTCGAGACAGGGTTTCTCTGTATAGCCCTGGCTGTCCTGGAACTCACTCTGTAGACCAGGCTGGCCTCAAACTCAGAAATCTGCCTGCCTCTGCCTCCCAAGTGCTGGGATTAAAGGTGTGCGCCACCCCTGCCCAGCAAAAACAACATTTTTATTGTGTGCTTGTTATTTCTTGTTTATTTGTTTGAGGCAGGGTTTTGGTATGCAGCCCTGGCTTTCCTGATCCTTACTCTGTAGCCCAGGCTGGTCTTAAATTTGTAGCCATACTCCTGCCTCAGCTTCATGAATTCTGGGATTATAGAAGTACATTCCATGCCCCACCCCCATACTTCTGCTATTTTTTTTTCTTTTTTACGCTATTTTTATTGATCCTGTAGGCTGTGTTCTCCTGGGGTTCTCAATCCCACTGGCTTCTACACTCCTTCCTCCCCCTCTTCTGCGGGGTTTCCTAAACTCTGCCTAATGTTTGGCTGTGGGGCTCAGGGTTCTCTTGGGCTCACAGAGACTGAAGCGGCAACTACAGAGCCTGCATAGGTCTGCACTAGGTCCTCCTCATACATGCTGTGGTTATTTATCTTGGTGTTCTTGTGAGACTCCTAATAGTGGGAGTGGGGGTGTCTCTGAATTTTTTTGCCTGCTCACGGGACCTTTTTCCTCGTACTGGGTTGCCTTGTCCAGCCTTAAAATGAGGGTTTCTGCTTAATTTTATTGCATCTTGTTTGATTGGTATCCCTGGGAGGCCTGATATTTTCTGAAGGGAGAGCAGTGGATCTGGGGGAGAGGGGAGGTGGAGAGGGGCGGAGAAGAGGGTGAGAGGGGAGACTATAGTTGGGATGTATTGTATGAGAGAAGAATAAAGAAAAAGTATTTTTAAAATTGTTCTATTTAGTTTTAATTTTCGTTTTTTGTGTATTTTGCCTGCATGTGTGTTTGTTCATCATGCATGAGCCTGCTGGCTGTGGAGGCCAGAAGAGAACTCCATATCCCCTGAAACTGGAGTTGCAGGCAGTTGTTAGTTGTCATGTGCGTGCTGGGAATTGAACCTGGGTCCTCTGGAAGAACAGCCAGTGCTCTTAACTAACGGGCCTTTTCCCTAGCCCCTTATTGTTTCTACAAAGCTGTTAGCCCTGTGAATCTTCTAATGGATATCGCTTTGCAGAGTGCTGATTTCTGCTTCATTGGGCTTGCTTTTTTATTCTTTTCCAGATTCTTAAATTGGGTGCTTGTTAATTTTTACCTTTTTCTTTATTGTTTATTTGTTTGTTTGTTTGTTTGTTTGTTTTTGGTTTTTCGAGACAGGATAAGCCTGGCTGTCCTGGAACTCACTCTGTAGACCAGGCTGGCCTCGAACTCAGAAATCCACCTGCCTCTGCCTCCCAAGTGCTGGGATTAAAGGCGTGCGCCACCACTTCCTGGCACAACTATTTCTTATTTAAAACTATGCCATTTTCCTAAAATACCTTTAGAGGCTGGGGAGATAGAGCCACTGAACCTGGATCAGTGCTAAGTATTGTTAAAGTTTTGTTATGATTTCCCTTTTATTACAGAGAAATTGGAAGTAGGCTTCCTTATTCTTTATTTTAAAAACAGCTTTCCTTAAAAAGAATGAACAATAAAATGCATATGTAGTATTCAACTCACCAAGTACAACACACATCTGTAATCCCAGCACTCAGGAGGCTGAGGCAGGAGAATTGCCTCAAGTTCAAAGCCAGTCTAGGAGCACAATATGTGCTCTTTTTTGTCTACTTTATTTTACCTGCCTCAGGGTTTTGAGATTTCTCCATGTTGTGGCATGTACCAGCAGGTCAAGGTCTTTGTATTGTTGAGTCATATTCCATCCTATCAATTTGACAAAATATTTGTTGACTCTTCATTTGGAAGACTTTTGAGTTGTTTTCCAGTTTGAGGATATCATTGCCAAAAAAATTTCATAAACATTCACATACATGCAGCCCTTTATATGGACAAACATTTTTGTTCCTCTGGGGGAGGGGGAATGTCTAAAAGCGGAATGGGTGTCCCGTGGCACATGTGTGTTAGTGTCGTAAGCCACAGTCTGCGTCTGCAGCGTGTGAGCCATTTCACATTCCTATCGTCGTGTTTGAATATCACTGTTCCTCTCTGCATTCCCATTAACACTTAGAAGGTCTAGTTTAGTTTTAGCTGTTCTAACAGGTATGTAGTAGACTCTCATTGTGCTTGTAACTTGTGTGTCCCTAAGTGCTGATGACACCCATCTCTTCATGGGTTTCCTCATCATCCCACCGTGTCTGCTAAGTTGCTGCTCATATTCTCGACACGACACTTCTTTTTGTCTGGGTAGATTCTCAGTATGGAGTCAGGGCAGTTCTCCATCTGCTGTAGATGCTGGTGCTTCATCAGATAGACCCTTGGCAGATGTTTCCTCTCAGTCAGTGTGTATGTCTTTAATCTCATAGCAATGACCTGTGAGGAACAGACGCTGTATTTACTTGGAGGAAGTATAATACATGTTTACCTTTTTCTTCTGTGGCTTGTGCGTTTGCTGTCCTAGCTGAGATCCTCCATATTTTATAGGTTTGTGTTTTATGTATAAGTTCATGATCCATTTAAGTTAGTTTTTAAAGATGTATTTATTTATTTTGTATGTGTATGATGTGTTTGTTTTGACTGCATATATATATATATATATATATATATATATATATATATATATACCACACGCATGCCTAGTTCCCAAAGAGATCAGAAAAAGACATCAGATCTCCTGAAACTGAAGTTACAGATGGTTGTGAGCTGCCACACGAGTGCTGGGAAACAGACCTGGGTCCACAGCAGTGGCAGCCAGTGCTCTCACTACCAAGCCATCTCTCTGGCCCCAGGCTAGTCCTTATGTGCCGGGGATAGAATCCAGGACACTGCATGCTAGGCATGTGCTCTACCACTGAGCTACATCCCAGCCCCTGAGGAAAATTTGTAGAGGATGGGAGGTCTTGGTTCAAAGTGGTTTTGATAGGTTGATGGGGGGCGGGGTCAGGGTTTTTTCTTTTCTTTCCTTTGTTTTTCTTTTTGTTGTTGGATTCTCACCCGGGAGATACTCAGTTATCACAGCACTCCCTGCTTAAAAGACTCCTTGCTCTGTTACATTGCCTTTGCTCTCTATTTTGTCTTATTTCTGGACTCATGCGTGCCCTAGTGACCCATTAACATTCACCTTTATGCCAGTATCACACTGTTTTGATTACTGCTGCTTTATTATTTTTGTCCTTTGAGACAAGGACTCACTACATAGCCCTGGCTGACCTGAAATTCACATGTACACAAGGCTGGCCTGTTTTTGTCTCCACAAGTGTGAGCCACCATCCCTGCCATATAACACACACACACACACACACACACACACACACACACACACACACACACACACAACTTACTTGATCATCTATTTATTTTTGAGATAGAGTCTCATGAATTACAGGCTAGCTTTGAATTCCCTGTGGACCTAAAGAGGACTCTGAACTCCTTCCTCTACCTCACAAGTGCTGGGATCACAGGTGTACACTACCACACCTGCCACACACTGTTTCATACAGTGTTGAGGATCAAATCCAGGGTGCCCTGCCTGCCAGGCAAGCACTGTGACAACTGAGCTCCGTCCCCAGCCCATAATCCTTGTAACTGCGGAGTATAAGTTCTCCAACTTTGTCCTTCATATATTTTAAAATAATTTCTGTTACATTATTTAGGTATGCTCACACACACTCACAAGCCATGGTGTACTTACGGAAGTCAAACACCTTGTGGGAATCAGTTCTCTCCTATCAAGTCATTAACCTGCTTTTTAGCAAGCCCCTTACCCACTGAACCGTCTTGCCAGCGTTCCCGCTTGCTTGGCTAGTCTTCATTCTTTGCATTTCTGTATGAACTTGTGAATCTGTTTACCAATTAAAACTACTTTTTTAGTGTGCCTCTGGCTTGCACATTTACCAACAAAGCCAACTTCACAGTCCTGGGGTCTCTCTCTGTCGCTCTCTCTGTCTCTCTCTCTCTCGCTCTCTCTCTCTCTCTCTCTCCCTCTTCCTCCTCCTCCTCCTTCACTCCCCCTTCCCTCTCCTTCTCCCTCTCCCTTCATTCCTCTCTCCCTCCCTCCCTCCCTAAGAGAAAAAGGCCCAGTGGTTTGATTGAAATTACATTGGATTTCTGGATCAGTTGGGGAAAATGCAACTATGTTGACAATGAGAGTTTGCTAGTGTACCTGCAGCCGTGCTTCCTCATTCATTTAAATTCCTTTACTCTCAGCAATATTTGCAGTTCTCAGCATAGATATTTTACATCTGTTGCTTAGATTTGCTTCTACTTTCTTATTTTTATGTACTATGAATATTACTTTCTGGTTGTTCTAAGTACAAACTATTTTTTTCTATTGATTTAATAAACCTGCAGCCTTACCAAACTTGCACATTGAGTTCTAGTAGCCTTTAAAAGAAGAAGTTCATCTGATTTCTACATAGACGATACTTCCATTTGAAAATAAAGTCAATTTATTGCTTTTTGATGTAGATACCTTTGGCCTATCTTTCTTGTCTGAGTCTTCTGACTCTATTTCCTAAAATAAAGCCGTGGTGACTGTGAGTGAGCCTTGGTCTTGGGTGGCTAACATTTAGAATTTTACCCATGTAGAGTACATTAGTTGTAGTTCCTCACACATGCCCTTTATCAAGTCGAAGGGGTCCCGCTATTGTTAGTGACTGAACGTTTTTATGAAGAATGGATGCTGGGTCCGCGAGATGACTCAGCAGGTAAGAGTGTCTGCTACTAAGTTCAACTGCCTGAGTTTGATCTCTGGAACATCCTGAGTTTGGTCTCTGGAACCTGTTTGGTGGAAGGAGAGAACCAACTGACTTCTACAAGTTGTCCTCTACCCTCTGTATGTGCTCTGTGACATGCACACACACCCATCTAAAATAAAAAAACGAGACGAGAAAAAGGTGCGATAGGACTGTGCATGGTGCCACACACCTGTGACCTTACCACCCAGGGACAGAGGTAGCAAGGTTCCTGGCAAGTCTGGGACCATCCTGGTCTACAAGCCAGCAAGGGCATATCGAGGTTCTCTTTTAAAAAGATTAAAAAAAAAATACAGATGGATACTAGATTTTGCCAAATGCCTTTTAAATGCATCTATTAAAATGATCATACTTTTTAAGATAAATATTATATCTATGTATATGTGCCTACTTGAATTTATATATAGTATATATGTGCAGGTGACCAAGGAGGCCAGAGGGCATCAGATCCTCTGGAACTGGAGTTAGAGGGAGTTGTTAAGCACCTGGTATGGATTATGGATGCTAGGATCTGAACCTAGGTCCTCTGAAAGAGCAATAACATGCTTTTAACCTCTGAGCCATCTCTTCAGCCCCAATCATATATTTACATTTTCCTTTATTATACCTAACTACATTAGATGGTTTTCTAATATTAGGACTAATCCCATATTTTGTCCAATAAACTCTACTTGTATTATGGAAATATGTATCCTATTTTAATATGCTGTTGGATTCAATTTAATAAAAATTTTGTTTAGAATATTTAACTTAATTTAAAACTTCTTAGCATTTATTTTTATTTATGCGTTTGTGTGTCTGTGAATGCCCCATTTGTGAGTACCCATGGAGACCAGAAGAGGGCGTTATATTCCCCCAGAGTGGAAGTTACAGGTGGTTATGAGAACCAGACTTGGGTTCTAGGAATTAACTCAAATCCCATGAAGGAGCAGCAAGTACTCTTAACAGTGGAGGTATCTCTAAAATCCCATCAAGTTGTTAGCTTCTTTATTTTGAAATGGTCTCATGTAGACCAGGCTGGCCATGAACTCTTTATGTAACCAAGGATGAACTTCAACTCCCAATCATCCCACCTTCTCCCCTGTGCTGGGTTAACAGGTGTCTGCCACCAAGCCCAGACAATGTGGTGTTTGGGATTGAACCCAGGGTTTCATGCTTGCAAAGCAAGTGCTCTGCCAACTGAGCTACATCCCCAGCCCTGCTTATAGTTTTACATCTGTCTTCATGATCAACACTTACAGTTTTTCCTGTAATTTATTTGCTTGTTGTTAGTATCGGGGTAATATTTAATATGCTATGAATATTTGATATCTCTGGGGCTAGATGGGAAGCATTTCTCCTCTTTGGTTTTTAAAAACAAATTTTGCACTTATTAATGTGTATGTGCATGCACTGTGTGTGTGTGTGCACATGCATGTGTGCATATGTGTGTGTATTCATGTGTGCATGCAACTGTGCAGAAATAGAAGCCAGAGAATAACCTGTGGGAGCCAGTTCTTTCCATTTACCATGTGGGTGCCAGGGATCAAATTCTGATTGTTAGATTTGACAGTAAGTATCTTTACCTGCTGAGCTATCTTGCAAGCTCTTTGATTTTTGAAAGAATTTGTGTAGAGTTGATATTACTTATTCTGTAAGTATTTGACAAAACTCACCAGTTTACCACCTCGCCTGAAGTTGTCTTTATTCTAATTGGCATAAGGACTTATCTTTTTGTTGGAGTTGAGATGTATCAGTTGGTGATTGCTGAAGCCCCAGGAACCTGAGTTTGATCTGCAGCATCCATGTAAAACAAACAAGTAACAACAACCACCAGGTCATGATGGCACAAGCTTGCAACTCCATCACTAGAGAAGCAAAGACAAGGGATTCTAGGTTCTGTGGCCAGTCCAGCTAGCAGAACCAGTGAGCTCCAAATTCCAGTAAGAGATCCTCAAAAAATAAAGTAGTGAGTGGTTAAGGCACACATCTGCGCAGCTGTTAGCCTGCTGTCTTAGTTACTGTTCTATTACTGTGTCAGAGCACCTTGACCAAGGCAATTTATAAAAGACAATGCTCTGTTGGGCTTATGGTTTCAGAGGGTTAGAGTCCATGATAGAGAGTATGGTGGCGGAACGGCTGAGAGTTCACAGGGCCACACCTTCTAACCCTTCCCAAACAGTTCTAAAAAGCATATGAGCCTATGTGGGGAGTGTTCTCATTCAAACCACATTCCACTTCCGGGCTCCTGTAGGCTCATGACTGTATCATAATCCAAAATGCATTTAGTTCAACGTCCAAAGTCCCCATTATTCCTCAGTCTCAACCCTGCTTTAACATCCAAAATTCAAATCTCTTCTGAGACTAAAGGCAATCTCTTAATTGTGACCCTCTGTAAAATTTAAAAAACATTTTTAAACTTCCAGCAGAAACAGCACAGAATGTACATTACTATTGTAAAAGGGAGAAATCAAAATAGTGAGGACGTACTGGACCAAAGCAAGACCAAAACCCAACAGAGTAAACTCCAAATCCTGTATCTCCTCCATGCCTGACGCCAGGGCTTAGGTGGTTCTACCCTTCCAGTGTTGCTGACTATGAACACTTCTCTGTCTCTCCGGCTGGCTCCATATTCTGTCTGCAGCTCCAATATGTTGGGGTCTCCAATGTGACTCAGGCTTCACTTTCACAGGTTCCCACAATCACTTCTCAGGGAATTCATGCAGGGATTACCCTGCCACCCATTGTCTGACCTCAGCAGCTCTCCTCTGAGGTTATCAAAAGAAGATCCCACAACCCCCTTTCTAGTGTATCATCCTGACTCTAAGGCC
Organism: Arvicanthis niloticus; assembly: GCF_011762505.2. Classification (NCBI taxonomy): domain Eukaryota; kingdom Metazoa; phylum Chordata; class Mammalia; order Rodentia; family Muridae; genus Arvicanthis; species Arvicanthis niloticus. The sequence goes on from NC_047659.1 coordinate 101,105,559, forward strand.
ACATGAATGACACTGTCATGTTCAGCTGCCAGCTTGGGATGGAACTTTGAATCACATTTGCAACAGCTTTCATTAGTTTTTGTTGTTTTAAAGGATTAGATAGGAAGCTTAGCTGGGTGGGTACTGCCCCAGGGCACCCCTCCCTTTATTCCATTTTGGACTAGGCCACACCTTAATCACATTATCTTTTTCAGCACAAGCTTTGGCTCCAACATTACATTTCTTGGTTCTCATCTCCTCTTCAAACTATATATTTTGTGTCAGGTATGGTAGCACATACCTTTCATCCCAGCACTCAGGAGGCAAAGGCATGGCAGTAGGAGCAATTGAGAGCTCTCATCTAGATCTGCAAGCAGTAGGCAAAGAGCACACTGGAATGGGTATGAGTCTTATGAAACCAGAGACACGCCTCCTTCAACAAGGCCATGCCCCTTAATCCTTCCTCAACAGTTCCACCAACTGAGGACCAAGTATTCAAACATATGGGCCTCTGGGTGGGGCACTTTCATTCAAACCACCACACCGGCCTATGTACCTGCACATACATGCGTATGTACCTGCAAACAAAATAACTTTTTAAAAAATAATTTACCCATTTCTTCAGGAATGACCTTTAGAAACTGGTATCTTTTAACAAGTTTGTTATTTCTTAAAACTTGCTCAACTTGTTGATATAAAGCCATTCATAATGTTCTCCTACAGCTCATAGTAACATCACTGTTCTCATTTCTGATGCTGGCAACTTATGGCTTCTCTCTGTTTCCATTAAAATCAGTTTGGCAACAGATTTGGCTATTATTGCCTATTATTTAATTTGCTTACCTTTGTTTAACTTCATTTACCTTTTCTTTCTTTTTTTATTTTATGCATGGGTGTTTTGATTACATGTATGTCTGTATACCACATGTGTGCAGTGCCCACAGAGGCCAGAAGAGGGTGTAGTATCACCTGGGACTATGGTTGTGAGATACCATGTGGATGCTAGGAGTCTAACTAGGTCCTCTGGAAGGACAGCCAGTGCTCTTAACCACTGAGCCATCTCTGCAACCCACATTGTTGTAGTTGTTTTGTTTCTTAAGGTAGGAGCTAAGTCATTGATTTAAAGCCTTTATTGTATCTAAAATAAATTCTCAAAATTGTGCATGTCTCCTTAAATACCCCTTCAGTAACAGACTACACATTCTGGTGAGTTGTGTTTTCATTTTCATTCACTTTTAAATTTTAATTTCATGGAGCTGGAGCGATGGCTCCGTGGATAAGAATACTAGCTGTTTTTTCAGAGGAGCCAGGTGTGGTTCCCAGCACCCACGTGGCAGCTCACCACTGTCTGGGAACCCAAGTACATACATACATGTAGGAAAAACAGCCATACACATAAAATAAAAATTAATCTTTTAAAAATGTTTCTCATCTCTTTTCAGTGATCTATCTGTCTGGCCCATGTGCTATCCATTATCTAAAATCTTGGGAGCTGGCAGTTTGGTCGCAGTGGGTGAAGGCACTTGCTACTAAGCCTGATGACCTGAGTTCAATCCCTAACACACACAAGTTGTCCTCTGGCCTCTACATATTCACTTTGGCATGTATGTGTGTGTGTCTACACATGGGAGTGCACACATACTCTTGTGCGCGTGTGCGCACGCACACACACAGTAATTTTAAAAATAAAGACTAGAAACATGAAGATGCTCCTATATCTTTCCATTACTAGTTAAATTCTGTTGTCAGAGAAGACACTTTGTATGACTTAAATCCTTTTGAATTTGTTAAGCATTATTTTATGAGCCAGGGTATAGCATACCTTTAAAAATGTTTTGTTTGCACGTGCAAATAGTATGCAGTATGTTATTGATGGATAAGGTTGAATAGACACTGAACAAGTCCAAGTAGATGACAGTCGCACAAGGCTTGTATATCCTCAATGATAGTCTGTCTGTTCTAGTATTTTAAAGAGGTTATGAAATCCCTGGTTAGGAGCCATCAGAGATGGCTTAGTGGTTAAAAGCATTGGCTGCTCATTCAGAGCACTGTAGTTCCAGGGGAGCTGGTGCCCTCTTGTAATCTCCACAGGCACCAGCCACTTGTGTTATGCATCGACATACACGCAAGAAAAACTCCATCCACATAAAATAAAAAATATATTTTCTTAAAAAAAAAAAACACTGGCTAATGATTTATCACTGGCTACTTCTAATCGCTGGAACAAAGTCCAGTTCACACAGCTGTATGTATATACTGTGCTGAAACCAGGCGTGGTGGTGCACACCTGTACTCTCTCGGCACTCACAGAGAGGTGGAGGCAGGAGGATCAGAAGTTCGAGGTCATGGTTCGGTAAGTTCCAAACCTGGGCTCCATGTGGCCCTAACTCAATAAATAAATAAAACAAAAGTCACTGATTATTACTGTATGTTCTCTTCCTCTTGGGTTTCTGTCAGTTTTTGTTTCATGCATGTTGAAAATTTGTTATTAAGTACGTAATTTGAGATTAGTATGTCCTCCTGTTTCATTGGCTCATATCACAAAACATGCTTTGATACTAGATAGTCACAGTAGCTTTCTATATTACATTTCATTTGTGTTGTGAGTGTGTGCATGCATGCCTATGGCAGCCAGAGAAAACTGATTGGAAGTTGGTTATCTCCAGCCACCGTGTACAGCCTGGGCATTGAGCTCCTGCAGGACTCAGAACTACCCATAAAAGCCTCTACCTGCAGAACAGTTTTGCCAGCCCTAAAGTGCATTGCTTATAAAGAAACTGGTTGTTTTTACAGCTCTATCTTAATAATACTTGTCTGTGTGTGTTCATTTATTTTGCTTTGGTTTGATTTGTGGGTTTTTTTTTTTTTTTTGGTTTTTTTTGTTTTTTGTTTTTTTAAAGACAAGAGTCTCACTGTGTAGTCCAAACTAGCCTTGAGCTCATGGCATCCTCCTGCTTCTACCTTCTAGGCTAAGATTGTAGGCGTGACACTGTGCTAGTAATATCTGCCTTTTAGTTGGGATATTTGAACTGCTTCCATTTTGGGTGATTATTGGTATGACTAGGTTTGGGTCTGTTTTGGTATTTACTTCCCCTTTGTTACTGGCTCTTCTGTTCCCCGCTGTATTTAGTTACTTTTTTGTTGCTGTGGCAAAATATCTGACAAAAGTGACTTAGGGAAGGAAGGGTTTATTTTGGGTCCACAGTTTTCGGGTACAGTCCATCCTGGCAGGAGCTGGAGGTGGTGGCTCATGGTGTATGTACAGCCTGGAAACAGACATAGTGTCATGCCCTCCTCAATGCCTTCCTTTCCTCTATCTGCAGCTTCTCTGTTCAGCCTGCATTCAGGGAGAACCTTCCACCTAAGTAGCCTAATCTAGAACCCTCTTCACAGAAACTCTTGGAGGTTTATCTCCTGGGTTAACCTAGATCCTGGTCAAGTTGAAAGTCAAGATTAACTTTCACCTCTCCCCTCTCTTTTCTGTCTTTTGAAATGTTACTCCAGGCTTTCATTTCATATATATATATATGTGTGTGTGTGTGTGTGTGTGTGTGTGTGTGTGTATGTATATATATGAAAATATAGGTATTATATATTTATATATATATGTGTATACATATGTATATAAATAGTAAAGAGAATACTGTACCCCGGCTAAGTGGGCTTGTGATTTTGTAACTTTCTGAGCTTCCCTAGTCATCTGAGGCTCTACATCTCGGGAGGAAGAATGTTTCAATTCTGAGGAAGCAGCTATAAAACAGAGGGTCTCATTTCCTACACCCACTTCCACTCTTACTTAATACCTGTAGTTTAGAGTTAGCACCATGGTGGAGGTGGTGGACAGCTGACAGCTGAAGATGTTTAGAACAGAAAAGCCAGTCCTATAGTGACAGAGATAATGTCATTCTTGATTCTGGATATATGGTACACAATTCTATCTTTCGCCATGCATAAACTTTTGTGGCCTTCTGAAATCTTCACCCTCCCACCCCAGAGAGCCTTCCTTTCCCTGCTGTTAATTCTCTGTCTACTGGAGGAATCTTAGCCGGAATTTTACAAGGACCTCCCTCTATGGGCCCAGAGACAGAATTCTGGGTAAATTTGGATGAGAAAATTCTCTCTGTATTTTACACAACCTCTAGGTTGATGAGCCATTAGCAAAACATTAATATATCCTTCAATGAGTGGAATAAGCAACAGACACGGGAGGGTTAGCACTGTGGGTAACTGTCTCTGTAATCACCACTTCCTTCTTTTTTTATTATAATTGTGCATGTGTGTGCACAAGCATGCATATGCATGTGTACAACTCTGGGGGAGGGTTGGGGGGAGTTCTGGGGATCACACTCAGGTTTTCAGGTTTGTACAGACCTCTATGAACTTTTACCCACTGAGCCATCTTGCTGGCTCCAAAAGTAGTCAGTTTTCATATCATAGTATAGAGGGATTGTGAATATTTTAAACTTTCATATTCAGTGTTACTTCAAAACCATGATCATTGTTATAATTGTATTAATCTTCAATTAATCTTCAATTAGTAAAGTACATAGCCACATTACCATTCCAGGCATTGATAACTACATTTATAATCTTGAGTAATTTGTCTTTCTTATACCAATGGAAACATTACTATGAGAATAGGCCTAGCGGGGATCATGACACCAAAAATATTGAAAAGCCAAGGAATTTAGAGCTGTTCCCCCATTCCTTTAAAAACATTTTATTTCCTCTTGAGTGCGTTTCCGTGACATCTTACAGCTAGTCATCCTCAAGGAGCCTGCATCTGGCTGATGGAAAGGCATCCCCTCTTTGATGAGCTCTGGAAGAGCATCTGGTCCCCAGGTGTCTCCAGCAGTATCCAGCTCTGCTCAGGGACCTGAGATGAGTGAGCCATTCCCCAACCCTTGATAAACCCAAGTTCCGGATTAATTTCTTGGTCTTTACCTTTGGAGGACACTTTCCAACTGCTCTCTACAGTTATTTTGAAGCTCAGCTGAAGTGAGGTGGGGGTGGGGGAGCTATGACACCCAAATCTTCCCACTTTCCACTATAAAAACAAATAATGAGCTCAGGGTCATAAGCCTTTCACAGCTTGTTGCTAGGTAACCGGCAGGGGAACTACTCTGATGTGCCTAAGTTTCAGTCCTCAGCGGAGTCTAAGACCCCTCCAAACAAAAATCCTTTTCAGTTCTTCAGTTAGCAGCAGTTGCTCCTGTGGAACCAGCAGGCAGTCTCTGTGGAGGTCAATGCCAAGACAGATTCTTATGCTAGTGGACTGAAGCAGGAAGACAGTCAGCGGGGATACGGGCTGAGCTAGAGCCTGTCCCCAGCCCCTGTCATCTGAGAGCTCTGGAGTAGTGGAGGCACTCAACTAGCTAGCATTTGGCAGCTTGTGAGAGCAAGGGAGTCAGAGGCTGCAAGCTAGATTTGTGGTAGGGGAATTACCACCAGGCATTTCTAGGTGGAGTGACTCTGTCTCTGGGGATTTGCAGCTGGTTTTGAGCATACTGACCCAGTATATTGATCTCCAGGGGCCTCATAACACCTCTTCACAGGCTTTATGACTGGGAAGAAATTCACTGAGTTCTGGGAGTCAGGCTAAAGGGAAAGCCTTGGCAGAGCCAGGCTGCCTTGCTGACTGTTGACATTCTAGGTGTCTGCTAGTACTACTGTGGCTTCGCTGCTGCCATTGCTGTCACAGGACCCTTCTCCTCTCCTGTGTCACTTCTGCCTTAGTGTCACAAGGATCCTTGTCATAGAATGGAGGACCCAATCAGATAATTCAGGGTAATTTCATCTCAAGATCCCTAATTTAATAACATCTATAGGGCTGGAGAGATAGCTCAGCTGTTAGGCTAGGCAAAAAAAAAAAAAAAAAAAAAAAAACAAAAAACCCTATAAAGATACTTTTTCAAAGTAGGGTCACATTTACAAAATTTGCAGGTTGTAGACTGTGGGTATACTTTTTTGGGGGATGGTGAGACATTCACTGCATTGCACCCAGAGAAAGGGATTGGATCAAGTGCTGATGACCTCCACACAAGAAATCCTTACCCCAGTAAGTTAGCTGAGAACCATAGTGAAGGATCTGTTCTAATAGCTTCTAATGAGGCTTGTGAACACAAGGCACGCCACACCCAGCTGGTTTACTGTGTGGAACAGGACACAGACCTATACAGCTCTACTGGTGAGAGGCTTGCTCTGTGTCCACCCTGTCTCAGCATTCTCTCCTAGCCACCACCCCCATTTGTCACCATAGCTTGAATTCAGGTCATCTACTATAATACAGTTCCTGAATATAAAGCCATATGTACTTATTTCTCTCACATGAAACTGTCTAGAAGTAGCCAGTCTAGGTGGCTCTTCTCCAAGTCATCCAGGACCAAGTTGTTTGACCTCAGCTCTCCCATAATCTAGCACCTTTATCTGCATAGTGCAAACAGTTTCAGATGTGAGCTAAGGACAAACCATCATTCTATTCCTGCCATTGGCCAAAACATAATCACGTGGCCATACTTTGATGCAAGGGAAGCTGGTACAGGTAGATTTGTGGTAGACTCTCCTGAACCCAGATGAAAGTCAAAGAGCCTGTCGAGAAAACAAAGGAAGTGCGTTATTTACCACTGGTATGTCTGGGAGAGCAACTTAAAGGTAAAAGATTTATTTGAGCTCCCAGTTTCAGGGTGTTCATTCCGTGATCCCTTGCCTCCATGTTTCTGAACCTGTGATGCAGGAGAACATTGTAGCAGGAAGGGCAGATGGAGGGAGATGCTGTACACATGATGGCAGGCAGAAAGGAGAGATAAGGAAGAGAGTGAGGGAGAAAGGCAGAGGTGGGGAGGGGAAGGTGCACAGGACAAGATACAACCAGCAAGGGCCTGCTGCCAGGGATCTCCTTTCTCCAGCTAAGCTCTACCTCCTAATGTTTCTAGACTCTCCCACAAGCTGGAGACTGAGCCTCCATGAGCCTACAAGAGAAAAGGAATGTACACAGCAGAGACAGTGAACATTCCCTGTCTGGCCCCATCAATTACTCATCTGTGAACAAACGTTCCCGTTGTCCAATTCTACTAAATATCCGTTCCACTGGAACAAGTCCTTGTGATCTCTTTTACAATAGGGAGCTGTCGCAGAACCCAGGTGTCCATCTTCTTGTGATGTGATGGACCTTGTGTTCCTGGAGATATAAGAGAGGTTCCTAGGAGCAGGTCTAATCCCAGGAGTGTCACTTTCCACCTGTCTCCTTGTCATCAGCAAGCTTTTAACATGAAAAAGAGGTTTCTTTTGCATGGTAGTTCTTGCTTCTATCAACTTAGGTCTGCTAAGATATCTACTGGGGCTTTTTGTTTGTCTTGCTGTTGTAAGCCCAGGGACACCTAACTATGCTGTTGCAAATGAATTTTTAATGATATATTTCAAGATGTAATTAATGTACCAAAATTCACTCTTTTAAATAAAATCATACAATCCTTGGCATTATCTAAGTTTAGAATATTTTTATCACTCTTCTTCAAGTTTGGGTTTGGTTGTTGTAATAAACACTATGACCCGAAGCAACTTGGCTGGGGGGTGGAATTTCACCATACAATTTACAGTCCATCGTGAAGAGAAGTCAGGGCAGGAATCCTGGTGCAGTAACTGGAACAGAGATCGTGGAGGAATACTGCTCACTTGCTTGCTCCATGGCTTGCTCAGTCTCCTTCCTTACACCGCTCAGGACCTGTCCAGGTCCTCTCATGGCAATCATCCACCAAGAAAACACCCCACAAACATGCCCACACTAGAGTATAATGGGGGGAGATTGCCCATCTGAGGTTCCTCTTCCCAGGTAACTCTAGCTTGTTTCAAGGTGACAGAAACTAACCAGCGTAACTCCTAAAACAAATTTGTCCCGCTAGCAGTCACTTCTCATTCTCCCTCCCCCAAGCTCCTAGCAATCACTAATCTGTGTTGGGTGTCTGTGGGTTCTGTATTCTGGATACCTCATAGAATTGGCATCACACAGTACACAGGTGTTGCTGCTGTTGTGTATGCATGGTGTGTGTGTGTGTACATATATGCCACAGTACCTGTGCAGAGGTCAGAGAACAACTTTGTGGAGTCGCTTCTCTCCTGACCTTTATGTGGATTCTCTTGGGATCAAACTCAAGTCAGCTCCAGTGGGAGGCGTTTATGACCAGCTTCTTTTATTTGGCTTAGTGTTTTCAAAGTTCATGCAGATTATAATTTACAATAACATCCACTCCATTCGTCTTCTTGCCAAATGCCATCTCACTACTTTTGCTTTGTCCATTCATTCATTAGTTCAAAGATAACCAGGCTGTTTCTGCTGAGTTATTGTGAATTATGTTAATACGAAGCTTATTGTACTAGGTTTTGTGGATGAGCTCAGTAGCTCAGATCTACAATACCAACTACTTGTGAGGCCAAGGCAGGAGACCCTCAAGTTCCAGGTCAAAGTGGAGAGAACTTAGCTCCACAATACAAACAAAATTAAGAGGCTTTCTGTATTTTCTTTCAGCAATTTTTTTTTTAACTCAAATGTAATTGCTGAGTTATAGGTTAACTCTGTTTCACTTTTTGAAACATTCTCAAATTGATTTCCAAAACAAGTACACTAGCTTTTACCCCATCACTAGTATATGAGGGTTCCACTTTCTTACACCCTAATCAATACTAATTATTGTTTAAGTGTTTTTTATATTTATTTATCTTATGTATATGAATGTTTTACCTCTATGTATGTTTTTATAGCACATACATGACTGGTGCCTGAAGAGGCCAGAAGAGGGAGTTGAATCCTTTGGAAATGGAGTTACATATAGTTGTGAGCCACCATGTGGGTGCTGAGAATTGAACCCAAATCCCCCGCAGAAACAAGTGTTCTTAACCACTGAGTCATCTTTTCAGCCTCTTCAGTTAATTTTTATATAGGACATTGCCATAGAATTTTTTGATCCTGATTTAAGATTTCTACTCTGCCTTTGACCGTTTAGTTCCTGGATAAAATACACAGCCTTTGTATTTACAATAAGCCATAAACGGCACACACACACACACACACACACACACACACACACACACACACACACACACGGACTTTATATTTACAATAAACTGGGCAGATATTTACAGATATCTGTGTTATTAGAATATACTTTCCTATTGGTAATCTCGGGTCATTACTTACAATGTTTCATCTGGGCTGCTCCAGCTGGCCAGCCCTCAGTGCCACGTTTTTCTTTACTTGTAACACACTGTGACTTCTTCCTCCTCCTGCACCTTCTTCTCCTTGTAGTTCTCTGAGAATACTGCAAAACCTAAACCCTACTCATGTCTCTTCTGCCCAGCTAGTGGCTGTTGGCATTTTTATTTACCAATCAGAAATAACTTGGGGGTAAGGTCTACTCTGAGAACTCTCTACTTCGGGACAACCAGGTTGTCTTAGCGTTACAATAGATACTTAGCACTTAGCATCACAAAAGATAAGAAAAGACCAAACCTCAACTGGATGAGACTTCTAGTTTTGTTGAGAGTTGTAAAAGATTGATATTTTCTTTGAATATTTGGTGCGATTTAACACTAAAGCCATTTGTGAAAGGTTTTTAAAAGGCTAATTCAGTCTGTCATCCTAATTTTATTTTCCTGCTGAGTCATTTAGAAGTTTTGCCATTTCATCTATGTTGTCTGGTGTGTGGTTGTCCATAATTCCTGTGTGCAGTCTCCCGCAATTCCTACTGCTGCCAGCTGGTTGGGTTATCACCTCTCTTAATCGTGATTTTGGCGGTTGGGATCTTTCTTTGTCAGTCTAAGCATTTGCCACTTTTGTTGTTCTTTATTTTTATTTTTTTAAATTTACTGTTGGTAGTTAGGGCACACCTGCCACCATGCAAGAGTAGAGGCCAGATGACAACTTTGTACAGTCTGGTTTCCCCCACTTTTGTTGGTTTTATTGTTAGCATGAGCCTGTATATTTTTCTCTCTGTGATTTTAACATCCAATAACCAAGTCCTACAGTGCACAGAGAATAAATAACATGCTATTAGAAGGTGACCAAATCAAACCTGGGTGATATTCCTACACCTTGCTAACCACCATAATTGGACTTTTGATTAAAATTGTTTGATAAACATTAACTAAAACATTTCTCTGAGTTACCAAATGAGACCTTGCAAAAAAAAAAAAAAAAAAAAAAAAAAAGCAATCCTTTAGCTATTCCATGGCTCCCTGTTGAGACCCTGACTTCTTGGCAACCTGAGTAGTGCCAGACCCTCCCCTAGGAGAGGGTAGCAGTCAGCCAGCCCCAGCCCCTGCGCATGGTGACCACGTTCTAATGTGTACATTAGGAAGGCAGTGATCGAAGCTGCAGCCATGTAAGAAGGTGTACAACAGGACCTGGTGGAGTGCCGGACTCCGGCACTGGAGACCTGACATAGAAGAAGAGGTTGAGACTCAGAACACACTCTATGGCACTGCAGCATGCTCCTTGGTTTCTGCCATCCTTGTGTGACATGAGAAAGCAAACACTCTGCCTCTCTGTGGGTCAAGTGGTGGCTCTTCTGATCAAATCTGGTTAAAAGTTCTGGGGTGGAGTCCTTGGGCTCGTCTACAAAGTGCCTTTTCCTGATGAGCCATCTCACCCCCAGCCTTGTGGGTCTTAAAACAAAACAAAGTTGCCAGGCAGTGGTGGCGCACGCCTTTAATCCCAGCACCTGGGAGGCAGAGGCAGGTGGATTTCTGAGTTCAAGGCCAGCCTGGTCTACAGAGTGAGTTCCAGGACAGCCAGGGCTACACAGAGAAACCCTGTCTCGGGGAAAAAAAAAAAAAAAAAAAACCAGCTAAACAAACAACTTAACCAATTTTTACTTAATCATCTGTGCTTTCTATTCTTTATTTCGTTCATTTCTGCTCTAATCTTTGTTTCCTTTCTATTGTTTACCCTGGGGGTAGTTTCCATTTTCCCAGTTTTTAAAGGTTATGTTGGAGATTTGAGTTCTGTCTTCTTCTTCTTCTTTTTTAAACAGCTCATGTAGATTACATAAATTACATAAAATTTCACCCAAGTATTTCCCTGGCAACATCACATAAGTGTTAGTTGTTCTGTTTTCATTTTGTTACCTAAAAGATTTTACAATTCTCTTGGGATCCCTTCCTTGACTCTCTGATTATTTACAAGTGCCTTATTTCGATTCAACGTTCGCAAATTTCCCAACTTCCTTCAGTTATTGATGTCTATATTTAATCCCACTGTGGGCAGAAAACCTACTTTGTAAACTTTGTAGGGTGCTGATTCCCTAAAGTTTATGGGGGATGTGAAAATGGCCTTGTGGTTAGAATAGGAACAGCCCCATAGACTCATGTCTTTGAATGCTTGGTCACAGGGAGGGGCACTATTAGAAGGCATGGCCTTATTGAAGGAGGTGTGGCCATGTTAGAGCAAGTATAGCACTGTGTAGGTGGAGCTTTGACGTCTTAAATACACAAGCTATGCCCAGTGTGAAACACATCCAGTCATCTCCTTACTACCTTTGGACCAAGATATAGACCTCTCAGCTCCTTCTCCAATACCATGTCTGCTGCACACTGCCGTGCTCCCCACCATGATGATAATGGACTAAACAGCCAAAACTATAAGCCAGCCCCAATTAGATGTTTTCCTGTATAAGAGTTGCCATGGTCATAGTGTCTCTTCACAGTAATGGAAACCCTAAGACAGGCCTAATGCAAGCTATGTTTTGTTTTTTAAAGAAGTACCATTTGCCCTCAAGAAGGTGCTTCTTTCTGTCACTCAGACAAGAGAGCTGAAGTTACCAACTATTATTGCTGAACTGTTTCTCTCTTCTGCATTTGTTTTTTTGTTGTTGTTGTTGTTTGTTTGTTTGTTTGGTTTGTTTGTTGCTTTTTGTTTTTGTTCTGTTTTGCTTTTTTGCTATGTGTATTTTGGAGCTCAGACATCTGAGGCTTCTGGATGGAGCCTCTCAGAAAAGATGCAACTCCCATCAAAACTCTAACACAGTTCTTTACAGACCTTGAAAGAGCAATTCTCAGCTTCATGTGGGAAAACAAAAGACCAAGGATAGCTAAAACACAGTTATTATAAAATAGCCTTCTTTGTGTCTCACAAGCTTTGCCTTGAGATCCGTTTGGTTTAGAACAGCCACTGCGGCGCTTTTTTGGCTGGAATCTGTATGATGTACATTTTCCATCCTTTTGTTTTCTGAAGTGTGTTTTACATAGATAGCAGACAGTTGAATCACGTGACTTTTAATCCCTTCTACCAATCTCTGTCTTTAAACTGGGACACTTAATTAATTTATATTAAATGTAATTACTGATAAGTCAGGGGATTTTTTTTTGCACTTAATTTGTATTTGATATTGAGGATTAAATCCAGACTCTCATGGTATGAGGCAAACGGGCTACCGCTGAACTAAATCACTGCGCCATCTCTCCAGCCCTTACTTTTAGTTTTAAGACCAGTTCATACTCGCTTTCCCCGGCTCACAGACTCACTTCAGCCTGTGGTCTCCCTGCTCCAGCCTCACAGAGGCTGAGAGGAAAGCCCCAGGCCCGGATATGTGCTTTCTATCTTTTGGTTCCTTTATTCCTCCCTTATTGCTTTTTTAAAAGTTAAATGTATATTTTTCCAGAGAACTGTTTTAATTCTGTTGTACTTGTTGTTACTGTTATTTTCTTAGTAGGTGCTCTAAGAAATATAATTAAATATCTTAAATTTAAAATAATCTAATTTAGCCAAAGTCAACTTAATTTATACACTATACAAAAATAATGTTCCAAGACCAGAAAAAAAAAAAAAAACATGGCTTTTGCACATGCACTCCTACAAAATAAATAAATATAGTGAGCCAGTTTATAATACTAATAACAAAGACCCAGTATAGTCTCTCATGTTCTCTCTCTCTCTCTCTCTCTCTCTCTCCTCTTTTTGTTTCTCATTGTCAGTAAAATTAAGATCTTTTTTTTTTCTTTTAAAAAAAGAGTGTTTTTAAAATTCTCTCCTATATTACATCATGAATGCAGTTGTCCCTCCCCCAGATCCACACCCTGCTGCCTCCCGTCAGAAAAGAGCAGACCTCCAGGGACATCAACCAAACGTGGCATAACAAGCTACAGTAAGACTAGACACATACCATCACAGCAAGGCTGGATGAGGCCACCCAGTAGGAGGAAAAGGGTCCTGCAAGTAGACAAGAGAGTCAGAGAGGCAGCCTCTGCTCCTACTGTTAGGAGTGTCACAAGAACACCAAGCTACTCAGCCATAACATATATATACATATACATATACATACATACATATATATATATATATATATATATATATATATATATATATATATAAATATATGTATGCAGAGGACCTGGGTCAGACTGCTACAGGCTTCCTGATTTCTGCAAGTCCCTGTGAGTACCAGTTAGTTTATTCTGTGGGCCATGTTCTCATGGTGTCCCTGACCCCTCTGGTTCTTCCAGTTGTCCCTCCCACTCTTCTACAGGACTCCCTGAGCTCCTCCTAATGTTCGTCTGTGGGACTCTGCGTCTGCTCCCATCAGCTGCTGGATGAAGTCTCTCTGGTCTCTTTGAGGACAATTCTGTTAGGCTCTGGTCCCAGAACACACTGCAGGAAGGACAGACTATAGGTTGAAGGTTTTGTGGCTGGGTTGGTGTCCCAGTCCCTCCACTTGAGGCCCTGACTGGTTACACAGGTTCAGGCTTTGTGTCCACATAATTAGGTGTCTGCTAGGGTTACTCTCCTAGATTCCATGGAGTTTCCATTGCACTAGGTTTCCACCTTGTCCCCAAAATGCCCCCCAATTCTAGTCATTTCTCCCAGTATTCTCTCCCCCGCCCCCATTCCTCCTGTTCTCAACCCATTCCATTGGCTAAATCTGTTCTATTTGCCCTTTCCAGGGAGATCCTTGTGTCCTCCCTTAAGCCCTCCTTGCTACTTGGGCTCTCTGGTTCTGTGGATTGTAGCATGATTAAGTAAGATAAGATCTTAAGTAGGCTTATAGTAAGGGCATTTAAAAATAGACCTTATTTTAAGAATAGTTGTAGTAAAATCTGACTGCAGAACTGATGATGTAGTTCAGTAGCATGCTGCCTGAAGCCCTGGGTCTGATCCTTAGTATCACATAGAACAGCTGGGGTGGAGCACTCAGAAGGTACAGGCAGGAGGGGAACCTGGGCCTGAGAAAAAGAAAGAAGGAAAGAAAGAGAGAGAGAGAGAGAGAGAGAGAGAGAGAGAGAGAGAGAGAGAGAGAAAGAAAGAAGACAGAAAGAAGAACAAAAGAAGTTGGGCTATGGCTCACACCTTTAATCATAGCACTGGGGAGGCAGAGGCCAGTGAATCTCTGTAAGTTCAAGGCCAGCCTGATCTACAGAACAAGTTCCAGGACAGCCAGGGCTACAGAGAGAAACCCTGGCTCAAAAAAAGAAGAGGAGGTGGAGGAAGGAGAGGAGGAGGAAGGAGGAAGAGGAAGAGGAGGAAGGGGAAAAGGAGGAGGGTGAGGAAGAGGAGGAGGGTGAGCAACAGCATTACTAGGCTGTTCCTATAACCCCTGGTCTCACATGTGTACAGTCTAGTGCATTCCTGTAACTCCTGCTTCTACACACATGCACACCAGGACATTCCTATAACCATGCTCCCACATGTGTGCACTCCAGGGCGGCCCTATAACCCCTAATCCCATACCAGTCTTTTAAATTAGGTAGAAAACAAAATAGTTACATGTGTGTTGTGTACCTTTTATGTTTACCTGTTTTTTTTTCTTCCTGTGAATTTGAGTTACTGTCATGTGTCTTTTCATTTCAAACAGAAAAATTCCTATTAATATTTCCTGCATGACAAATGTGTTACTGATGAGTCTTTAGTTCTTGTTTACCTGAAATGTCTCAATTTCTCCTTCATATTTGAAGTAGAAATTTTTGACAGTATTTTTGGTTAACAGTTTCCCTTCAGCATAACATGTCATCTCTGTATCCGTGGGCTGCTAACATGTCTGATGAGAAGTCAGGTGTGAATCTTTCTGAGGAGCCTTTGCCCTTGGGAAGTTATGTCTTCTGTGTGCTTCTCAGGCTCTGTCTCCATCTCTGCCTTGGAATAGTTTAAGTCCGACACATCTGTGGGGTCTCTAAGTTGCTTGGGATTCACTGAGCTTCCTGGATGTGCTCGATAAAATCTTTCATTAGATTTGGGGTGTTTGGGCCATTATTCAAACATTCTTTCTAATCCTTTCCCTCTCTTTTCTCCTTCCAGAGAGAATGCACTACATATATTCACACGCTTGATGATGCTCCATACACCTCCTAGGCTTTGACATTTTTCTCCATTCTCTCCTGAACTAGACAATCTCAATTGGCTACTCTTGTGGCCGGAGCTACCCCACGTTTGGGGGCCAAATGTCTTGGACTGCTCTATCGGTGTTGAAACCCTCACTACCAGAAGCCTTGGGGGCTAAACTGTTAGAGCTTGCACTGCCCCAAGCTGCTCAGGTCTGCGGGTCAGGGTTCAGCAAGAGACAGAGTGAGGACAGACTTGAAGAATGGGGACCAGACAGAGTGTGATTCAATCCCATTTATTCTTCAGTCTCTCTTCTTCTCTTCAAGTCCCAAGTCTTGAGTTCCTAGTCCCTAGTGCCTCCAAGTTCCAAGTTACTTCTTCCAAGTGCTAAGTGCCTAATGTCTAATGCCTAATTCTTCCTCCAAGTGCCAAGTGCCTAATACCTAATAATCCTTCTTCTGGGTTCTCTAGTCCAAGTGTCTTCTTCCTCAATGCCTAATTCCTACTCTAAGTTGTACTCTCTAACCTAATTCCTAGTTCCAAGTTGTACTGAACTCTTCTGTCTGCCTCTTGCCTTTTATATGTCTCACTTCTAAGCCACGCCTCTAAGTCACGTCTTTAAGTCTGGCTCTAAATCACAGCTTTAAGTCTCACACACCCAAGGGAAGATCCTGGGTATCTAAAGCAAGATGTTATCAGAGTGTGCTTAGCTGTTGTAGGCTGATGTAATCAAGTCTCTTGTCAGGGTATATGGCTCAAGATGGCTGCAAGGATGATAGCTGCCTTCTGTCAGCTCCCCACAGGCTACATACGAGTTCACTGCTAGATTTTCTTCCACCTAAGCTATTTCTTTCATTTCAATCATGTCTTTCTCGACTCCACAATTAACATTTTTTAAAACGATTTCTTTATTTTTGTTGATATATTTTTGGAATGAAACATCTTGAATTTTTTTTTATTTAGTTAGTTACATCCCAAATGTTGCCCATCCCTCACAGACATCTTGAATTCTTTATACATACTTTCCTTTAGTTCTTTTTTTTTTTTTTTTTGTAAGAATACATTCAATTTACTCAAAAGTAACTGAAACTGGGCAGTCAATATGCACACTGTATAGCCTTATCAAAATATCAACTCAATTACAAGAACAAAACAACAACAAATCAATAACAAAACTTCAAATGAAAACAAGAAAACCCAAATAACCAAAGTTAGAAAAACTCAAACCAAAATCCAAACTCCAGAACTGTGGGAAGCAGCATTCCTTGGCTGCTCCTTTTGCAGCACAGACTTACAGCCTGTGGCTGGCCTTGGCAACATAGTAGGAAAGCAGTTACTGATGGAAGTCATCTTTTCAAGAGAAATGTAAGCAGGTCTCCTTTTTTTGGAGTCTGTGTTTGAAGGATATGTCCTCCCAAGTCCTTTAGTTCTATAAACATGAAAAATGATGTTTTAAATTATTTATCTAGAAAGTCTAACATGGGCTTCTTCAGGGACTGTCATATTGATTGCTTTATTTGTTTATATCTAAATCCTGCTTTCCTGTTATTTTATACATAACACAATTCTTTGTTAAAAACTAAGCATTTTAGTAATAGAATGTAGAACCTCTGGCAATCATATCCCCTAATGGTGATTTTTGTTGCTGTTGCCTATTTTTTGTAGAGGTTTTGTTTTGTTTTGCAACTTTTCTGGAGAAGTTCTCTAGCTTGTATTTTCTATGATGTGCAGTTAACAAAGTTTCTGGTACTACTTTAGTGATCAACTCAGTTGAATAGGCTTTTCTGCTCCTCGTTGAAAGGCTCTCTCTGTGTGTATCAGGGAACACTGTCATTGCTCTGGAGATTAACAGCTCAGACTTAGATGTTTCCTCTTGCTTGGACAGGGAGCCAGAGATGAAAGTAGACCCCACACCATCCCTGGGCGTGTGCCCTTTCTCAAGACAGGCATAGCTTCCTAAGGCTTTCAGAATGTGCTAGAACTTCTTAGAGTCCTCAATAGAAATCTTATTTCCCAATTCATTTCCTTTGAAAAATGTTTGGCCAGATTTATTTTTCCCCAGACAGTATTGCTGTCTCCAGCAGCTGACTGAGAAAATGACATGTGTGTAGGGCTTTTCTCACAGAACAAGCTTTGAATCGGGGTAATAAGGTCTGTGGAGAGGGCTGTTAGGGGCCGCCAGAGTGGTCAAAGAGTGACGACTGCTAGGGAACAGAGCTTGTCACAGGCTCCTATCACACCTCGCTCCTCTCTGGCTCCTGCCAGATTGCAGACTTTGCAGTTCCCATACTTGTGAGGCTTCTGCTTTCCAATCATGCTGGGGAATGGAAGAGGACTGTTTAAACACCGCTAAGTTCTTATTAATTCTGATGCCTTTCTTGAATAAATGTTACAAAACTTATTAATTTTAAGAGTTGTAAAAATGTTAGCTGTACATGGTGTTACACAACCTATAATTTTAGCACTTAGGAGGCAGAGATAGGAGAATCAGGGGTTCAAGGTCATATATATGTGGCTATATATTATATATATGATATATAATATATATATAAAACCTTGATCATATACATATATATATATATATATGAAACTTTGTTAACTGCACATCATAGAAAATACAAGCTAGAGAACTGATTCAGAAATAATACACACACACACACACACACACACACACACACACACATATATATATATGAAGTTCAAGGTTAGCCTGTCTACATAAGACATTGTTTTTATTGCTTTGTGGGAGCACTCTGTGGTTCTCAGTCCTCTCTCTATAGTGAGCATCTTTAACTGAGAATACAACTTTATATGTCTCCTAGTAAAAGTGATTGAGAGCTTTGGACCAACATTCATCCTATCAAAATGGTGTGTGTGTGTGTGTGTGTGTGTGTGTGTGTGTGTGTGTGTGTGTGTTGTACATGGAGAGGCCAAAGGGCAAATCCAAGTGTCATTCCTCAAGAGCGATCCATCTTGTTATTTTTTATATATTTATTTATTTTGTGTATGACTTTTTTCCATGTATGTATGTATGTATGTATGTGCACTACGTGTGTACCTGGTGCCTGCAGAGATCAGAGCCCCTGGAACTAGAGTTACAGCTGGTTGTAAGCCACCATGTACATGCTAGAAATTGAAGCTGGGTCCTCTGCAAGAGCAACAAGTGTTCCCCCCTTATTATTTTGAGACCAAGGTTTTGCTTTGTTTTTTTAAATGTGGGTGCTGGGGACTAAACCCAGGTATTCATGCTTGCACAAGGACTTTGCCAATGGACCCGTGTCCCCAGTCCCCATTACAGTAATTTCTGATCTTTTAATTCCATCCTGAAGCAGGCCCTATGATAAATGTTTGGAAGAAAAAGAGAGATCTAAACACATGATTCATGCTCCCAGAGAGCCCCAACAGAACTTTGAAAAGACAAAATATAATTACTTAAATATTTCATAATAATGGAAAATAATCAGTGAACTTGAAGACAAGTTAGTTATGTATACTACATAATGATAGGAAATAGAGAGGGGCTGGAGAGATGGCTCAGTGGCTAAGAGCACTGGTTGTTCTTTCAGAGGACCCAGGTTTGATTCCCATCACCCACAGCAAATAACTGTCTATAACTCTAGTCCCAGAGGGTCCAGTGCCCTCTTCTGGCCTCCATAGACATAGTACACAGACATATATGTAGGACTAGCCCAGGCACATCAAACAGACAGACAGACAGACAGATAAAATTTAAAGAGTAAATAGAAAGCAATATAGGATTTTAAGACTACATGATCCATCATGGTAGCCAATACCACACAGAAACATTGAAATTGGCTTCTGTGACTGGGCAATTAACTTTAATTGTATTTAGTCAGAACTAAGATAGACTTAACTTCTTCAAGTTTACTTTATATGTATGTGTGTGTTCCTGAGTGTATATACATGCACCACATGTGTGTAGGAGTCCATGGAGATCAGAGAACATCAGATCCCCTGAATTGTAATTACAGGTTGTTGTGAGCTGTTATGTGGGTATTGGAAACTGAGCCTGAGTCTTCTGCAAAAGAAGGAAGTGCTCTTAACTGCTGAGCCATCTCTCCAACCCTCCTTAAGTCAGATTTAATAACCACACTCAGATGCTTTATCAGACATCATAGCTCTAAGACTTTAAATAATTGCTTGATGGGCCAGGATGATCCTGCGTTTGAGCTGGAGATAGAAGGTTCCTTCCGGTTGGGACCTTAGCTCTCTTCTTCTGGCTGTTAGTCATGACCTCTCCTGCCACGTGGTTGAGCTTGCTGCACAATGAGTGTTGTTACAGTGACACTGAAGTAGGTCATGTCTCAGTCACCTGGCAGAGGTCAGCCCAAGTCTACTCACAACCTAACCCCCAAGTCAAGCGCAACCTAACAAGTTTGAGTCAATGAGAAAGGCTTCAGAAGCCCTGGAAGAATCAGCCATATTCGTAATGTAGTAGTAACTGCAGTGCTCCTTGCACCACAGTCCCAGGCTAAGCCCACAGTAGCTTCTGCCCTTCCAACCAAATCACATCATGCTGCAAACATAGGTGTCTGCCTTGACCCATCCTGCCCATTCCTTTTGATGCTTTGACCTCCTGTTGCCTGAATGGCTGCATCTCCTTTCCCCATCCAATCCTTTTCATAGTTCAGAGCCTTTGAGGTAGGTAAGAACAAAAGAAGTTTGAGATAAATTTTCCTTATCTGCCCTGGGGACCCTGTAGGCTGAAATGTCATAAGGACAAACATCTCGAAGGGACCTCTGCTCTATCAAGGACATGGGGGCAACTCTCCCTTTGGAAATTACAGGAGGCCTGGAGATCCATAATAGATATCTATAGTTCTGGCTGGCTACAACTTGAATATTGTTTTGTTTTAAGTTAACTTGTCTTAGTTACTGTTCTATTACTGTGAAGAGACACCATGACAAAAGCAACTCATAAAAGAAAGTGTTTAGATGGGGTGGTAGTGGCACACGTCTTTAATCCTAGCACTTGGGAGGCAGAGGCAAGTGGATCTCTGTGAGTTTGAGGCCAGCCTGGTCTATAGAGTGAGTTCCAGGCTGTCTATGTCTACACAGAGAAACCCTGTCTCAAATAAATAAATAAATAAATAAATAAATAAATAAATGGAAAAAGAAAGTATTTAATTGGGTGCTTGCTTACAGTTTCAGAAGGTTAGTCTGTGGGCCATCATGGTGGAGGAACGAGGCAGAAGTTAGACAGACATAGATAGAACTGGAGCAGAGGCTTGGCGTTCACACCTCATTCTCAAGTTAGAGGCAGAGACTGTGCCTGTTGTGGGCGTTTGATGGTGAAAAGCCGTCTCCTGGTGACACATCCCTCCAACAAGGCCACACCACCTAGGCCTTTCTAAATAGTCCAGCAACTGTAAACCAGACATTCCAACGTGTGAGCCTCTGGTGGCCATTCTCATTCAAACCACCACAGATGGGTTATTTGGGGCTGGTGCTCAAACTGCCTTGGATGTCTGGCCGTATGAGTTGGAGCCATGCCTCTCTAGTCTGGGTTTCAATCTCTAATTATCGTGAACTAGAGCTGACTGAATGCTCGCTTGGTTGGGATGTTAATGAAAAGAAGTACGGGGGGCGGGGGGGGATAGCTCAGTTGGTAAAGTACTTACTTTGGAAGCACAAAGTCCTGAATTCAACCCACACATATTAAGAATGCAGAGATGGGCAGATCCTTGGAGCTTAGGGGCTAACTAGCCTAGCTCTTTTTTTTTTTTTTCTTCCAGCTTCAGGCTAGTAAGAGAATCTGACTCAATAAACAAGGTGGATGGTATCTAAGAATGACACCTGAGGTTGTCTTCTGGTCACCACATGCATACATGCATACACATGCACCCACCCACACATATACACTCACACACTAACACACACACACACAAAGAGGAGGGGGAGAAATATCAATGATGGAGTTAAGTGAGTGCCTGCCATAGTATCATGTATCACATCTCACCTTCTGCCTCCCAACCAGCTTCTCGTGATCGTCTTAGACAGCAAAGGTACCTGAGGCTGATAGCAGCAAGAACATTCAAAGTTAAGGGAGATCTTCCTGACTCTAACCTTGGTCTTAGAGGAGCAGAAGAATGGTGGCCATTAGCATGTGCTCTGGTCTGGGGCTGGAAGCATGTCTTTCTCTAGATAGAAAGGGGCTACATCCAGCCTCCTATCTCTTCCCTTTACCCTGGCTTACTTGACACCTTGCAGAAGATACCTGGCCTTTGACAGCACCACCCTACCTGCCTCCCACTTAACTCACAAATAGGAGTTGCCAAAGTCTTGTACTTCAAGAACCCAGCTTCCAACCCTTAAGGCTAAGGAACATACCACTTAAGTCTTTCTATCCCCATACTACACATAAGATCACCCTCTTTCTCTATGAGGAGGAAGTTAGTCTAATATCTCACATTCACATAATATTCTCCAAGTAGGGGGACATACAAGAGATGTAGTATGTATGTGCCTCTGTCCATATGGACACAAATGCTCAGATTAGCCACTGTCACTTCACCCCAGCTGGTCCCCAACTCCTTATGAAGAACCCAGAGGCCTTCAATTACTAGACTCTCCACTTCCTCTCCCCTCAGGCCAATCCAGGAAAAGTGGGGTCTCTACAACTCTTCATGGACAGCTGAGGACCTCTTAGCAGTTTCTCCACCCCCTCTCCCCATCTCCTCAGGCCCCATGCCCAGCCCCGAGGTTTGGAGAGCCTAGTAAGTGCCCCATCAACATGTTAATCAAATTACTTAGGAGCTAAAATTGACGCTGTTCATTAATTATACAAGATTATGCTAATTGTGCATGCAAATGCATGCAGGGGAACAGAAGGTGTTCAGGCGCATGGTGGGCCATTAGCATAGAGGATGGGGTGCGGGTGCATTGGCATGCTAATGTATGCGCCCTGGCTATTTATAGTCCCCCAGCCCATCTGCACAGCCGCCACCTCTATCCTAGTTGGGGATCCTGGTGGGGAGACTAGGTCCAGGCATATCAGGTGGCTACCCCTGGAGAGACTGTCTTGACTGCTATTGCACATCAAGTTCAGGAAGGAGCCTGGCCCACCTCCATGCAAGCCTCAACTATTTCAGCCACCTCCTCGTTCATTCTGGCCTCATCTCTTGAGGGTCTGCCCCTCTCTCTCTGGAATCAAACTGACTCTTCCAGCTCTCACCGTCAGTAAGTGAGAACTTCCCTTTGCCCACAGTATCCAAATCACACATGAAATGAAGCCAATTCCAAGCTCTGACCTACTGCTGCCCCTGGGTACCACTGGACAAGTGTAGCAATCTTGCCACTACTCTAAAAAACTGTGTTCCCTTTGCCTCCTGCTTCTCCCTGAGGTCCACCAAGACCTCAGTGCTCAAGAGCAGGTGTGAGCTATAGAAACTCTTGTACCCTTGGCAGGCAAAACAAGTTGATCTTGCACGGAATACTTGGCAAATTCTCCTGCCAAGCCCAACACTGTGTGGCGCTCTTTGAGTCTATCTTGGTTCATGTATTGTAAATGATTTAAAATACTGTTCAGAGGCTAGACCTATTGGCACAGGTCTACAGTCTCTGCTACTCAGGAGACTGAAGCAAGAAAATCCCAAGTTCAATGCCAGCCTGAGTGATTGAGCTAGGGATTGGAGCTCAGTGGTAGAGCACTTGCCTAGCATGCATGAGGTCCCAGATCCAGTCCCCAACACTTCCACCAACAGCAGCAAAGGAGAAACTTCCTGGCCTCTAGATCCCCTGTGACTGACATGTAAACAATGTCCAATCAGTCCTTTGGGATGATGTTTTCAGCAGTAAGGGTTTTCAGCATCTGTAGTGTCCTGAGTTGGAGGTGGAGGGCAGCAGACAGGGAAAGCATGGCTCCAGGTGCTAGTCTGCTCTTGAGGCTAGCCTGCTCAAACACAAGGCTTTAGGAGAAAGATTAGCAGAGGGCCCCTCCCCATTGCCCCATCCCAAGCTGTACTTTTACCCTGCACATAGAGATATGTCTTTGGTTCTATGCTGTCTTTTGCTCCAAATCTGTTTTCTTTCCCAAGACTTTCATGAGAGCCACCTTATTCTCAACTTGTGCAGCATTCATTACAATCTCTTTCCAGATCTGCACAATCCAATATGGCAGCAGTAAGCTACATGGAAAAACAGATTTAAATAAGTGAAAATGAAATAAGGTTTAAATATTAAGATCATGTCACCATATACCATATGCCATATATCATATGCCATACACCATACATCATATACCATATACCGCACACCATACATCATACACCATACACCATACACCATACACCATACACCATACACCATACACCATACACCACACACCATACACCACACACCATACACCAGTAGCTGAGTGTGGCTAGTGGATATCATTCTGGAGGAAATGGCACAGCAACGGAAATCTAGACATTCTCTTCTGTGCCTCTGGCTGCCCTGTAGTCAAACGAATCCTGCTTGGCTCTCAGCCCAGGTCTTTGAGTTACTTACCAGCTTTCTCTGAAAAGTGGGCACTGTAATTTCAACCCTCAGTAAGTGTCTCAGAATGGGACGGAGGAGGGGAGAAGAAAAGGCCTTAGCTGCTTGGCCTGACCTCTTACCAGATTTTCTAGAAGTAGACAGTGAGATGGGATTTTTGTGAAAGTAGGTTTATGAAGAGATATCTGAGAAAAAAACAAACAAACAACAGAGAAATGGGGACCTGGTAGGGGAGGAGCAAGAGCTTCACAAGGAAGCCAGACTTGCCAGTGCCCTGGAGTGGTGTGAAGTATGACGTCATCTAGGCTTGCTCTGTCTAAGTGATTGTCAATCCATAGTTGACCAAGGGTTGCTGACAGGGAGGACGGGCTTCTGGTTGGGGATGATTCAAAAGTAGTAGTGCAGCTGTGAGCACTTTATCCGACAACAGTGAGGACAGCTTCGTGGGATTCAGACAAGTGCTGCCCAGCTGTGCTGTCCTTGGACACTGGCCTCAGAAGAGGAACTCACCCCACCCTGCTTTCTGTCTCAGGGGAATCTTGAATTTAACAGTAGAGTCATTGATCGATGGGCCGAACATTTTCTCATCTATTGATTTTGGCTGAGGACTGTGCTAGGGTAGATAGATTCCCTGGTGCAGTGCTGCGCCTGTAAGAGCTCATATGTGAGTCCAGGGTTTCTACTTGAGGCATACTCAACCCAGCCTTGCTTCTTTGTAAGACGAAGAAGCGCCAATTTAATTTCATTCTGAGCTGTTTTTAGTTAAAGAAGTAAAAACTCTTTAGAGAGATGATTAGGAATACTAGACTAAGTTGAGCGCAGGCAGCTAGGTGTGCCTCTCAGGCACTCTGATGGGTGGTTTGTTTGGTTAGAGACAAGGTCTCACTAGGTAGCTCTGTGTAAACAGGCTGGCCTGGAAATCACAACATCCGCCTGCCTCTGCCTCCAGAGTTCTGGGATTAACAACTGACTTACTACAGGCATCCAGTGCAAAATTACTTCCTTCAAATGCTTTATCAAGTGGATCACTGCTGTTTGTAGCTCTGCCCTGTTGTACTTTGTTTTTAGTTACATTTTCTTCCCTTTATTTCTGTTTGTTTGTTTGTTTGTTTGTTTTCAAGACAGGGTTTCTCTGTGTAGCCCCAGTTGTCCTGGAACTCCCTCTGTAGACTATGCTGGCCTCAAACTCAGAGATCCTGCTTCTACCTCCTGAGTGCTGGGATTATAGGCATGCGCCACCACTGCCAGGTCTTAATTACATTTTCTTAGTATGGAGGATGTTGAACATAAAAGCAGAATAGATACTGAACCCCAAAGAGCTTCAAAAATCACCAATCTTAGCTCATCTTGCTCAACCATTTTTAATCTAGAAATTTTGAAAGCTGCAGACACAACATGCAAAGGCCCCAAACTACAGGCAAGTAGTATCATATATCATATCATAGTTCTACTGCCCCCACTCCCCTCACCCCGTCCCCCACACCCACACAGGCCACCTCTCAGGACTGCAGAGTCCAGCCACACCACCTGGACCCTCACATCCCGACCTCCAGGAACTCTTGTCAGCAGCAACAGCTCAGAGACCTAAGTTCACACCCCAGCTCTAGACTTACTTTACTGTGCAACTTATTCTTGCTTAACCTTGATTCTTGTTTGTACAGTGGGAGCCATTACAGACTCACACAGCACCTCAGAATTTTGAGAGGATGAAACAAGACAGTGACAGCGATGACCTGAGCAGGGTCCCAGGCCTTCACTACATAACCGACTGGGCTGGGTTTGCTTTAGCGTGTTTGCATTGCTTCCTCTCTGAAGCATTTTATTGTCACCTCATACTTGCCTTTGTCGTATTTTCTCCCAATGATTCCAAGGGCAGCTCTTGGGATGTGACCTTTCTCTTACTGGCATTTCTTGGAGATCCAGATGAAACTGTATCCGTAGAGATACCTGTTGTCACCAGTGACGTTGGCACTATGTGTAGTCCCATGCTCATGCTACTGGGGCCTATAGGCTTGGTTTCTTTCCCCTGGACTGTGGCTCATCTCAGTCAGAGTAAAGGATTTCTCTAAGCTCCCTTCCAGCCCTGTGGAGCCAGGGGCAAGGAATGCTGTACAGATGACACCCCATGCTCTTCCCAGCTTCAGGGGTAAAGTGCACTTTCTTCATGATGTGCAGGGATTCATAGAGCCTCAATAAAACGTGTATACCTGCCTACCTGCCCCGGGTCTCTGATGGTGTTTTAGATGCTCAAGTCCATTATGTGTATTTTCCTTTCCACCAAGTTTCTGAACCCTCCCCCAGCTCTCAATCTCCACGTCTGGCCTCTCCAGACATGCCACCCTCCTTCTCCTGACCAGCCTTGAGTGGCAGGAACAGTTTTATGCTAAAGCTCAGTCTTTGAGCGTGGCCGCCCCATTCATAGGATCCCCTGAGGATCAGATACACTTGGGCATTGTTAGTGACATAAACACTCTACAGCAGTGTCATCTAATATAAATATAATGCAGGCTACATGTAAGATTTTCTGGTTACAACTTCTTTATAAAACAAAAAAGAATAGGTACCTGGGGTGTGGCATACGCCTTTAATCTCACCATTAGGTTGAGGCAGAGGCAGGTGGGTCTCTGTGAGTTCAAGGCCAGCCTGATCTACAGAGCAAGTTTCAGGATAGGCAAGGCTACACAGAGAAACCCTTTGTTTGTGTGAAAAATAAACAAACAACAATAAAAACAAAAAACCAACAATAGTAGAATAGGTAGAATTAATTGTGATAATGTATTTTCTTAAATCCAATGTATCTAAACTATTATTGTTCCTACAGTGTAATCAAAACAAAAATTACTGAGGTTTGGGTTTTGGAGGTCTACTCATGTAGCCCAGGCTACCCTTAAACTCACTATATAGCTGAGGCTAGCCTTGAGCTCCTGATCTTCCTGCCTCTAGCCACTGAGTGCTGAGATTAGTTATGCACCACCATACCCAGCTATCTCATGAGTTATTTTATAGTCATTTTTTTCTAAGTGTTTGAAATCCAATATGTATTTCTTGCAGTACATATGTACATACTTGCAGTATATCTCAGATTGAGACTAAGCACATTCCAAGAGGTCAGTGCCACAGAGGACTTAAGAGAACACAGATGTTGCCCACCCACCCACCCAAAACCTGGATTCAGCAGGTCTAAGACAGAACCTGAGCCTCTGCATTCCTACCAGATTTCACACCCCTTAGCTGACCAAGTGTGCAGATTAGCACCTGCGCGTGGTACCCACATCTCACCCACATCCCAGGAACCCTTCCTCTCAACTCTACAGGGTTGGGAGCTGGGTACAGTGAGCAAGTGTGGATCCCAGGGAAGTACCTTTTGTGTCCACCTGCAGCACATACATTGCTCCTCATATCACCCATGGAATCTAACACTGTGCCCCAATCTGAGATGTTTTCCTCCTTCTAGTTCCTGGTAAAAGCATGTTGGGTACTGAAGATTAATAAACTAGCCTCTACTCTGTGTGTGCCAGGAGCTGATGTGTTACATGTGTGAGTGTGGGACAAGTCAGAGGACTATGAGGCTCTAGGGCGTCTATACCGTGAGATGTCTTAAAGATTGAGAAATGTATAGAAATAGAATAAAGATAGCTACAGTATGTACTTTTTCAGAGCACCACCCCAGTTTTAGACCCTTAACTGCTATTTATTAAAATAAGCAGCATGGTAAACATGCTTCCCAAATTAGTGGAAGTAAATTGGGAATACTAACCAGACACTCAGGAAGCCATGCTATCTGCTAAGACCCTCCATGGACTTAGCCCTGCCCTCTACAATTGTAGGACATATCCAACCATGCTCACAGAGTCTCACAGGGGCTAAGGTGCACATTCTAGCATTTGCCTTTACAATGGCTACAGTATCTATGGTTACCTTACTGATGGTGTCAAGGCTTCTCACCAAGTATGAGGAAGACAGGAGGTTCAAGTGCCTGTGTGTTTGTATATACAGTGGCCACTTCACAGCATGGACTGTGCTTTTTTTCCCTATTATTATATGTTTAAAAAAAAAAGAAGAAGAAGAAGTGAGCCACTGCTTATCTGTTTGGTGTGTGTGTGTGTGGTAAGCAAGCACTCCATGTTATCTGGTTTTCAGTGTATAATGGATATAAAATCTATGGGAGGGAATTCTGCTGGGGAGGGTGTCATTCCCACTGACAGATTTTAAATTATAGCCCACACAAGTAGGTAGATTGTTCTCTGTATTCTTGCTACACACATACCCTGTGTGTTTGTACCATTCCCAATCTGTGTTTTCTGATTATTTGATTGTTTTGAGATAGGGCCTGTCTTTGAAGTCTTGATTGCCCTGGAACTTAATGTGTAGATCAGGCTAGCCTAATCTACTCACAGAGATCTGCCTGCCTCTGCTTCAAGTGCGGGGATTAAAGGGGTACCTCCCCATGCCTGGCCTCATGTCTGATGAGTACAGGTCATGTATGAAGTACATGCTTGTGGCAATGGCTACATCTTTGAATAGTGACCGTTAAAGCATATGCATTATTGATAACTGACACACTGTCTATGCTGAGCACATGTTGTATAGGCGATGGTTACTGAGGAGAGATGTGATGCATGACAGATGTATCGTGTGTGACAGTCATAGACTGTGACCGATATGCATGGTCTTTACATTGACTGTATTCAGTATTGGGCATATGAGAGTATATGGTTCATGTGGAATCAGTGTATGTGTGATAGGTATGCATTGCGATGAGTATAATTTGTGAGTAATAGGTACACATACATAGACTGTAGATTTATGATTGGCACATTCTGTGGTGGATATACACTGGGAAGGTGAAGAAACATACGTTTTATAGACAAATAAACACTGTGTACACCTGTGTACTAAGGTAGTCCTCGTGATGGCTGTTTGGTCCATCTCAGGCATTCTGTGAGTCCATAGCTTGAGACAGGAATGTGGGGTGTGCACCAGGGAGGAGGCACAGCAGAGAATCGTGAACTTCATCTATTTACAGAAACTCCAGACCCTTGAGCCTCCCAATCTCACTGTTTCAGGTTCTTCCTCAAATTCTTCCTCAAATGCAACCAGAACTGCTTGAAGAATGCTGGGAATCCCCGAGACATGCGCCGATTCCAGGTAGGCTTCAGAAGAGTCCTCTCACCTCATGCAAATGTACCCTTTCCCGATAGGTGAAGGGAAAGCTGTGACCCTACCATAGCCGGTCTCTGCCTAGCCCTGTGCCTCAAGCCTGGTGCCTGCTGGGGGCAGGGCAGCTCCATCTCAACTTATGCTGACTGCCAAGGGAGGCTTCATTAGAGTCCCACTTAAGAAGATGCTAATTGTGACATTTTTACATGATTAACGACCCAGGTAATTTGCATAGTGTGAAGCTGAGAACAGCTGCCCTTAGCACATCCCCAACCTGCACACCCCTCCCAAAGCAGGGGGTAGGGAGAAGGCAGCACCGATTTCCTGCCCAGAATAAAGTGGGGGCTCCTGTTGATGGCTTCTGTGACTGATGTTGTGCTCCAACTTTAGGAAGGCATTCCTATCTCCAGACTTGATTGATACTGTATAGTGTTTCTGTGTCTGCCAAAGAGGGTACTCTTTGCCTGAGAGCTATGGCTTTTTCAGAGCTCCCTCGAGGTCAGTTCATGGGGGGGGGGGTCACCTGGTTCAGCTGGCCTCAACTATTCCAGCACAACCCCCCGCCCAACTGAAACTTCCCTCCCCTAAGGGGACTCTGAATTCCAGCTTCCAGTCACCCATCTCAAGGTCCTAGTTCTCCCTAACAGCGCCCATTCATGGGTCCCAATGGTCCCAGCCAGACTGGTCTTACCTGTGCTCACAGGTGGTGGTGTCCACGACAGTGAGTGTGGATGGACATGTTCTGGCTGTGTCGGATAACATGTTTGTGCACAACAACTCCAAGCATGGACGCAGAGCCCGACGCCTGGACCCTTCTGAAGGTCAGGACTCCCAGCCCAGCCCTGGCCAGCCTCAGTCTCCACCTTGGTGCAGTCCCTTGACCTGGGTCCTCTCCTACCTCCCAGCTGCCACCCCCTGCATCAAGGCCATCAGCCCCGGGGAGGGCTGGACCACGGGAGGCGCCACCGTCATTATCATCGGAGACAACTTCTTCGACGGGTTGCAGGTCGTGTTTGGCAGCGTGCTCCTGTGGAGCGAGGTGGGCCAACCCCTGCCAGTCAGTCTCCCTCTGAGCCTCAGGGCTAGGCCCTGCCTCACAGGACTAGACCTGCAGGCCTCCTGTCTTCTCTTGCAGCTCATCACTCCCCATGCCATCCGGGTGCAGACACCACCAAGACACATCCCTGGGGTAGTAGAAGTGACCCTCTCCTACAAGTCCAAGCAGTTTTGTAAAGGAGCCCCTGGCCGCTTTGTCTACACAGGTAAGCAGTCAGTCAACTGAAGCAGGGACAAAGAGCTACAGAGATAGCCCTGTGAGCTCAGGGAACTCAGACACAGTTGCAGGGATTAACAAAAATCTACAGTTAGTCAGAAGGCCCAAGCAGCTAGTCTTCACTGCCTCTACACTGCCTCAGCCTTAGCTACTCAGTGATCATTCAAAGTCCGTTTCTCTCTTGACCTATGTGTCTCTCCCTGAGTTTCTGGCCCTTTGGTGACAACTTCTGCCTCAAGTCTTCTCACCAGGGGATATCTTTTCCTTCTGGCAGTGTATTCTGGAGTTCAGGACCTCCTGGAGGGTTTTGCCTTTTCTTTCCTTTTGGTTTTTTGTTGTTGTTGTTTGTTTGTTTGTTTGTTTGTTTGTTTGTTTTTTGCCTTTTCATCACAAAGATTGCTTCCAAGTGGGCTCACTACTCTTCAAATCTTTCGAGGGTGTCTTGGGTCATCCAGGATGCACTCTGCACTCACATACTGGTGTGTGTGAACACACACACCAACACCAACACACACCCTCTTGTAGAATGCCATGGTGAACAATTAGTACAAGGCTCGAGGGAAGGCAGTGAAAACTGGGGTTCAGTCTAACTACTGGTGGGAATCCCAGGCACTGCCATCTTTAATTCTGTCTCCAGCTGAAGCCATTGGCTTCTTCCTGTATTCACAGAGGCTTGGGGGGCATGGGATACCCTTAGGTAGCTCCTTCAAAACTTGGACAGGCTGAGCTGCAAACACAGAATGGATGGGTAGCGGGAGGACCGAGGACAGAGGAAAATCTACATCTGGAAGTATGTGCTGAACTAGGCTAAGGTGTAACTAGAGAGGAATAGAGACCCAGGCACTGGAATCAGGGAACTGGCCAGTGTAAAGCTCAAGAACACTTTGGGAAAAAGGAAAGGAAATGAACTAAGTCTAGCACTGGAAGTGAAGAAAGTAGAGCTTTGAGACAAGGGTGGAGTAGGAAGCTCAAGGGGGACAGAAGGGAGGACAGCCAGAGACTGGCTGAATACTTCCTCCTCCTGAGCCCAAGGTTTTGGTGAATCCCTTTCCTGAGGTGCATGCAAACCTTAATAGTTACATGTTACTGAGAAACTACCTGATCCATCATAAAGATTGTTAAGGGTTGTTTTTGTTTGTTTGGTTGTTTTTTTTTATAACAAACAAATATGACCAAATACAAAAAATCCTGAGTCCTGCCCCTAGGAATACAGAAGTGTGTGTGTGTGTATACCAAGCTTGGCACAGAGCCAGGCCTAGTAAATATGTGTTGAATTAATTCTAACCAAATAAATGAAGAAACTGAGAAGACTTCCCCGACACTCGCTGGTACATGGGAGCAGGCTTTTCTGGGCAATATGGGCTGGGCTTGGTGGATCTGAGCTCTGCTCCGGGAGGGGTGTCCTCCAAATATTGCCGTTCTCCCCAGCCTTGAATGAGCCTACCATTGACTACGGATTCCAGAGGCTACAGAAAGTCATTCCTAGACACCCGGGAGACCCCGAGAGGCTACCCAAGGTACTCAAAGGGATGGGTCAGGAATATGGATGTCCTGTGGACAAGGTGAGGAAACCCTTCTGGGGCCCGTGTGTGACCTTTAGGGCTGCCCCTTGGTTCTGTCTTCTCCCCTGCCCTAGGAAGTGCTGCTGAAAAGGGCAGCTGACTTGGCGGAGGCCCTGTATGGAGTGCCCAGCAGTAACCAGGTATGGCGCCTCTGCCCGCCTCCCAGCGCGAGGGGCTGGGGCTCTGATCCTGCGCCTGCCGCTGCCCCGGCCGTGCCCCGTTCTTATCTTCGCAGGAGCTCCTCCTGAAACGTGCAGCGGACGTGGCCGAGGCTCTGTACAGCGCCCCGCGAGCGCCTGCACCACTCGGACCCCTGGCCCCCAGCCATCCGCACCCCGCCGTCGTGGGCATCAACGCCTTCAGCAGCCCTCTGGCCATCGCCGTTGGGGATGCCACACCGGAGCCGGGTGCGTGTCGCAGCCCCTGCCCTCGATAGCGGTGCAACAGAAGAGCCTTGCGCTGCCAGATCAGTTAACAGCCACTCTTCCACAGGCTATGCCCGTAGCTGCGGCAGCGCATCTCCCCGGTTCGCGCCCAGCCCTGGCTCTCAGCAGAGCAGCTACGGTAGTGGCCTTGGAGCCGGCCTCGGTAGCTATGGCGCGCCCGGCGTGACTGGCCTTGGCGTGCCCGGGTCCCCTAGCTTCCTCAATGGCTCCACTGCAACCTCACCTTTCGCCAGTGAGTGTCCCCAGCCCACAGGAAGCGCGCACGCGGGGGTAGGGGGTCAGCCCGGGGAATGCAGAATGGACTCAGCCCTGCCTTCAGCCCATCCTGGGGTGTGGACTTCAGTTCCTGCCTTATGCGTGTGGACCCTGGCCTAGCCATGGAGAGTCCTTAGTACTCCTTTCATATGGCCACTCCTTGGTTTTGGACCGTAGCATCACGGGGAGCCCCGGGATCCTGAGGCCAAACCTTTTTCACCTTAAGCACTATTTGCTGACCCCAGTTGTACACATCGCCTAGCTTTCCATGATTGTGAAACTGCCCTTAATTAGGGGGACCTGTGCTGAAACCTGGTGGACAGCAACCTTTTGGGCCTTCACCGGGACTTCGGGAGGAGGCTGGCGGCCCCTGCTGGAAGCCTAAGGAACCTCTAGAGACTTGGGCTTCCAGCTCCTGGCAATCCCCAGGGATGTGTGGCTCTGGGTTTCAGAAGCACTTCCTGGGGCAGGGAAACACAGGGGTTCCCTAGGAGTTCGGTGGGGGGCCCTGGAGGAGCTTCCTCACTTACTGGACACTCTTATTCCTGTCCCGTCCTTCTGAGTACCTTGAGCAGCCTATCAGGTTCTCCCAGATGGTTCAGGCAAAACAAGAGGATCCCCTGTGATCAGAGCTGGATTCAGAATTGAGTATCTTAGCCAGGAGCTTTCAGACATTCAACAAGTTACACCCATGAACCCAAGTTCCTCTCAGTAAATCAGAATCAACACCACCCCCTGCTTCAGGTGGCTCTCTTACCTGAATATGCCACTGTACATAGAAAGCCAGACAAAATTCAAAAAGAATGTATGGTTTTTCAGGCACAACCCAAACTGTAGGTGCTAACCGACTTCCCTGTCATCTTGGGTTAAGGCAGTTCCCTTGGCTGGCTGGATGGATGAATGGATGGATGAATGGATGGATGGACAGACAGTGGATTTTTATGCCTTATCATTTTGCACTGCCTGTCAGTCCCTTTCAATACCAATGGTTACTTAGCAGATGCTTATGTATACATCTGGTGATAAAGCTTGGCAGACCCTGGTCAGCCCTTCTCACCAGCAAAAATCTCTCTACGGTCAATAGAGAGGTTGTCTCTCAAGGCTTGGGGCACTACTGAGTCTGCCCACGGGAGAGCTTGTGGCTTTACCTGCAGGTTCCTCACTTCTGCCTCCCCTGGTTTTCAATACCTGACAACTCGACTTGTCACCCGCCTAGCTTTCCTTACAAGGGTGCTGTTCTTACAGGCTATGAACCTAGCCTGGCACTTACTTTCACCTTGACTTGACTTGTAAAACCCAAGGTCCCGCTAAGCCAGAGTCCACACAGGCCATAGCCTTCTTGTGTTTCTCCCAAAGCCAGTCTCTTCCAGACTTAGCCCAGGATCAGGCCCCATTGCTCCACATCCCTTCAGCTCTGAGACAGTCGGCCTCACAGCCTCTTTCTAGGTTTGCCTTGTGTTTGGATGGCTCACCCTTTCCCGGAGACACAACAGCATTGGGCAGCAATGACAGCTGCCCCAGAGCACAGTCTATCCTGGGTCACCCATTCAACAAGATCAGAACTTCCAGAGGTGCTTACGCCCTGCTCCACCATCAGCAGGGACATTCTGGACTCTACACAGGCCTGTTCCCATCTCAGAATATACTTACCCAGGCCCACATCCATTCCCTGAGTGCAGGGTGCTTTGTGACACCATAGCAGTGTGACATTCTCATTGAGTTTGCCAAGGTGTCCTTAACATGTCATCAGAATTGTCCTAGCCAACCAATTGTGCTTGGTCTTCAGTATTAGTTATTAGCAAGTCTAGAACTTTATAACTCTGCAAAATGTGGCTATGTGGCGACCTTAAGAGAATATATGTATATGTATATTCATTCATTGGTGTAAAGTACTTCACTATGTCCAGGGATATATGGAAAATGTCCAGGAAATTGCTAGCACTGAGCATCTCCTTCAGGGAGATGGTGACCATGGCCTAAGAACTTTTAGAATAGGGTAGTGATTGCAGCCATTTTTGTCTCAAAAGTCATAGAACGGTTGGTTCTGCTATCAAAAGCCTTCTCAGGCCACAGATTTCTTCCAGGAAGTCTGTACCTGCTGCCCATTGCCTGCCGACTGAGGCTGTAGAGAGGTAGAACTGAGAGACCCTAGACGGAGCCCGGAGCAGATACAGGAGGCTGCCAGGGTCCAACCGGAGATGACAGGGACTCGAGTCAAAGTGGAAAGAAACAGTGTCCATGGGTGGGGAGGACAAAGTGCAGGAAATGCTGGGTAGGAATGCTCTTTTGGAGAGGAAGTTTGGGTGCTTGTGTGCCGGTCATTACGTCAGAGGCTGCATATACACCGTGACTTCATCTCTATGTACCTACTCCGACTTTGCTGTGACTCTTGAGCTTTGGTGTTAGCCTTGGCAGTACACACTCATAAGCATTTCAGAATTCCAGTGGTTTTCCGCAGGATTTCCTCTCTCCCTCTCTTTCTTATCTCTGGTTGTTGGGAGAATTTCCCACTGTTTGTTTTCACTGGGACTGATCCTGTCATTTCCATCCCTGATTGTGATGTCCAAAACTCCCAAAAAGGCAAGGACTGGCCCAGGGCCCAGAGGCTCCCAGTTCACCTCTAGACATTACCTTCTTAGGACCCTCACATCCTAGGGAGGCCTGAGCCTGCAGCCCGGTCTACAGGGACTCACTGCCCACATGACACCCCAACCCTGCTGCTCACTCTGGTGCTGTCTCCCTGTTGTGTCTCCCACTGCCTTCCTTGCCGCACCTGCCCCTTCCTCGCCCCGCCCCGGAGTCATGCCCTCTAGCCCCCCGCTGGCAGCTGCCTCCTCCATGTCCCTTCCGGCCACCGCCCCCACCACCAGCGTCTTCTCCTTCTCGCCTGTCAACATGATCTGCGCTGTCAAGCAGAGGAGCGCCTTCGCCCCTGTGCTGCGCCCACCCAGCTCCCCATCGCAGGCCTGCCCCAGAGCCCACAGAGAGGGGCTTCCAGGTGAGCAATCATGGCTGCCTCTCAGTAATCTGAGGCCCACTCCATTTGGATGTCACCAATGCCCCATGCTGTTGGCCAGTTGCTTTTGGACGGTGCCCAGCAAGAGGCTCTGTGGGGGTCTAGGAAGGCCCAGCTGGACTCCTCTTTCTCGAACCTTAAAGCTTGACATGTCCTGGCCTCTGTCTAGACCCGCTCAATGGACCACTTGGCTAAGAAGATTGAAATCCCAGTTGGAAAAGGTTCCAGTAGTCCAGCCCTGTTCAATCAAGCCCAGAGCAAAGACCCAACCCAAGAGCTGAAAGACCCTTTCTCTTGTGTCCACCAGAGGGACATACCACATTGAGACTAGGTCATCTAATGAACAAGAGGGCACTGACCTTAGATAAGGTTTAGCCTAGGCCGGGCAGTAGTGGCACACGCCTTTAATCCCAGCACTTGGGAGGCAGAGGCAGGCAGATTTCTGAGTTCGAGGCCAGCCTGGTCTACAGAGTGAGTTCCAGGACAGCCAGAGCTACACAGAGAAACCCTGTCTTGAAAGCCAAAAACAAAAACAAAAAAGTTTAGCCTAGCTTCTCCTTTCCCGGTGTGCAGGAATTAAGAACACATACCTGTTACCTGAGTGGGTTGCTCCCTCACTTCACACACAGGCAGCAGATGCTTGTAGCCCACAGAACTTTCCCCACCCAAATAGGCCCTGGAAACCTGTGGTAGACGGACGGTTGTGGGGAAGGAGGTAGGAGTAACAGGGTGTATGTAGAGCAAGTCTCAGTTGGGAGGAATAGCTGGGAGCAGGGTTAGATGAGGTCATCATCTTTGAGAGACTTGCCATTATGAAGCTACAGGATGTCTGGAAGGATCTCCCAGGACCCAAACCAGAACTTAGCACTTAGCCCAGCACCGGGCTTAGCATTTCCTCCACATCTGGTGCTTAATAACTAGAGGTTAAATTTTTAGGTAAGTGTTGTGTCAGAAGACCTTTTCTAAATACAGAACCTCTAAAAGGGTTCACTGCAGTTTGATGGACAGCTGGACTGACAGGCTGGGGTAGAACATACCACCCTACAGGATAGTCTCCCAGATAATCAGTCTTCATCAGGTAGATGGTAATATTTATTCAGTTTTTGATAAACTGAGATATACTGTGAATCTTCCAGGAAACAAATTTATTAGAGCACAAAAATTATTTATTTATTTATTTGTTTTGTTTGAGACAGGGTTTCTCTACATAACCCTGGCTGTTCTGGAACTCACAGAGGTTCACCTGCCTCTGCCTCCAAAGTTCTGGGATTCGAGGCATATAGCACCATGCTTGGCATACAATTTATTTTTAAAAAGAGCATCTATACAATAGTTCCTGGGGGCATCTTTGAGGTTCAGGAAGAGACACCCATGTGGTTTCCTAAATCTGATGTGGTTTGCTGCGGCCAAGATAGAGTCATGGAGGCAAGACTGCTGTACTAGGCCCATGGTCATTCTTCCGCTCAATGAAGTGACGTTGGAAGACTGTAAACAGTACCCCGAAAGGCCTCTGAGCCCTAAGGTTCTCTTTATGATAAGTGTTGGATCCACTAGAAGGAGTGTGAAGCCCTCTTTGGGGCCTGAAGAAACAATTCAGGTGGTAGAGTTACACAGCAGCCAGAAGGTCCACCTGACCACGGGGAAAAATGGCTGTAGTTCAGGGTGGCCCAGGAACCCACTGTGGTCCAGAAAAATTTTGCTGTAGATTTTTGCTTACTCTGTAGACAGAATGGGATCTTTCCCTCTAGAGCCCACTGCTCTGGACAGTCCAGGCAGATCTGAGATGGTTGTTTAACCATCTCAAATGACAAACTTTTATACAGGGTAAGAGGGCAAGGAGAATGGTTGGTAAGCCATCTGCAGGATGAACTGTTGTCAAAGAAGGCCTTGCCCAAGGAGGATTTGAAGCTGCAGGAGGCTTCAGAAAGGTCTGTGGAGAGAGAAGCTGGGGTGTAGAAACCCATATGCAAAGTATTAGAAGTCATGCAGATATATGTCAAAACTCTAACTTATGAATGAGCCAGCAGGGTGACAAAGTGATTGAAAGAGTACACAAGAACCTGGGGGGTTGGTTCAGAGTTTAAAACTCTTAGGCATGAGGTCCAGAGTTTTGATCCCCAAACACACACAGAGGCTGGGTGTGCCTGGCAGCCTACCTGTAATCTCAGGAGGTTGGAGTTGGGGATCCCTAAAGCAAGGCAGCTAGTGAGAGTAGCTATACTGAATCAGTGAGTTCTCAGCCTCACTGAATAAGATGGAGGAACAATTGAGAATGATTCCTAACACCAGTGTGTGTTTGTGTGTGTAATGCACATATGTGCAATTACACATTCATGTGCCCACATGCATGTAACACACACACACACACACACACACGAGAATGCATAAAAGTCAGTGAAATAAGAAATTCTAATAAGGTTGCCCAGTGTAGACTGGCTCTCTCAGGTAGTAGTAAACTTGCCTATATAGAGATTTTCCTTCCTTCCTTCCCTCCTTCCTTCCTTCCTTCCTTCCTCCCCTCCCTTCCTCCCTTCTTTTCTTCCTTCCTTCCTTTTTTTCAGACAAGCTCAGGGCAGCCTCAAACTCATTACATTAGTACTCTATTAACTCCCAAGAATATCTTGTCTATTAATCAGAAATCTCCTCCAAGCCAGGCATGAGGACTCACACTTTTAAACTCAGCTCTCTGGAGGCAATTGAGGTCTCTGTGTGTTTATAGAGCTAACAAATCCCAGCACATCCAGGGCTGCATAGTAAAATCCTGTCTCAAGCAAATCTAAGCGTCTCATCCAAGCTAAGTCAACGCAACACAGCAAGATGACTTTTATGATCAGTTTGTTAGATATTGCTCCAAGATGACTTTAAAAGAATAAAATGTGTATAGTCCTAGCTGGGCATAATGATACTTGATGGTAAGTCTCAGATCTGGAAGTCCTCCAGTTCAAAACCAGCCTGGGTTACATAGCAGGACTATGTTCTCAACTTCCACACCCTAAAAGATTCAGCCCCTCTGTTCTTGGTCTTATTTCCAACTCTTGGGTATAATCTGTCTTAAGAGGTATATGCAGCTTAAAATGTCAGAGATAAGGAAGACCAAGGACTGAAGACTCCTGCCAGCACATAGAAAGAGCTCAGCAGGGTGGGAGCTAGTGACATGATGTATTTCCTACCTGTGGGGGGCAGACAGGATGCTGTACTGGTGCTCCTGAAAGCTACCTCTTCCTTATTGCCCTGGTCCTCACCTGTCTGCTTCCTCACCTTGGCATGGGCCCTGAAGAAAGTGTGTCTGAGCTCAGGAGAGGGTTGGTGAGCACAGTATCTCCTCTACAAATATGAACACCTGAGTTCAGGCACCTAGCTTCCACATAAAGGCTGAGTGTCTTAGAACACACTAACTCCCAGCCCTGGGGCAGACAGACAGATATCTCAGGCTCACTGGCCAGCAAGCCAACCTGGAATACAATGGCAAGTTGCAATCTCAGTGAGTGACCCTGTCTCTAAAATAAAGTGGAGGAAGATACCCAGAGCCAACTTCTGCCCTTCAACACACACATGCACCGGTAAGTCCACATACACACACAACCCACACACAGAGCCACAGGGAGGGAGAAGGAAGAGCACAGCCTAGAGGAGAAGCCCAGAAGTCAGGGAAAGGAACTCAAGAGTGAAGGCTGTCTCTCATCCTGAGAGACCTGAGGGGTCCCCCTCACCTTTCCATCCACACTGCTGGCCTCAAACAAGTGCCAGAGAGATTCACAACCTGTAGGAAATGTTATATATCCTGCCTCCTATCTTCAGCCCAGAGAACAGGCACAGAGGCTTTATTTCCCTCTCTCCTTGGTGCCTACAGACCAGCCTTTTGAAGATACTGACAAGTTCCATTCTGCAGCCCGGGGACTCCAGGGCCTGGCGTACTCCTAATTATGGTAGGTGTCCACTGGGTCTTTCCCTTTTATCTGGCCCTGGGGTGGGTTTAGCAGGATTGGGTAGTTGGGGTCCAAATCTTCCTTTCTTATGCCTGTCTAGATAGCTGACCACAGAACATGCTGAGAGAAAGGGCTGCCTATCTCCCTGCAGCCAGGCTCCCTCTAAAACTCTCTTCTCTCCTCTCCCCACCAGGTCTGCAGGTGCTGTCCTCAATGAGGCTGGACTGGAGTCTTTCTGGATTCACGTCTTTGGCAGGATGGCAGCACAAACAGATTTAGGGTCAGGACTTCGGGAGGACCTCAATCCCTGGGATACACAGGGAGAGGCCTTCACCTCTGTGCTGGAGGCCCCCTCATACCTACAGATTCTCATACTTACCTCTTTCTTGGGGCACATTAGAAGCCCAGCACTGTGAGGATGCTCTTGGCAGGAGAGCATCATAGGGAGGTATTGGGATGCCGGTCCTTACTATTGGATCGGTTCCTCTATAAGAGATGGATTTTGTGCAAACCAGAGATGTTGGTAAGATGAGCAAGAACTGGGAACTGTGGGAAAGAGGACAGCTCAGGGAGAGGTCATCTAGAGAGGCCCTGTTTGCATCTGAACAATCATACCTGACCTAATAGCCACCTTCTCTCCTGTAGGCAAGGTGTCTAGCAGTCTCAGGAGGCCCATTCAGGCTCCCATGGAGCTGCCCACAAGCCACTGGACCCCAATGGCTATCTTCACTTCCTCTGAGAGTAGCACATCCATGCTGATCCTATCCCACCTCCCTGTGGGGGTTTTAGGCATGGAAGATGCATACAAAGGCCTCCTGGATTTTGACTCTGACCCCAACGGATGTTTCATGAAATTTGTCCCCCTACCACCACACACCCAACTCTAGTTGGCCCCAAAGAACAGCCTGGCTGTGCCTTGGTGGCCTCACACTCTGATGAATTTGGACAAAATGGAACAATAAAACCAGATGCAGGTGGCCACGTGGCCTCTCGTGCCTGCTTCCTTTGTCTGCTTTTCTTAGCGGCTCTGTCGATCTCTGAGGACCGCTTTGGTCCCTGCCTCTGGACAACTTTGTGTTTCAGGCTTTTAAATCATTTCCAGTGATCAGCTTAGGAATTGGCCTCTGCTTTGTTCCTTCTGGATGGATTCAGTCCCAACAGTGTTGGCTGAGGCATGATCAGGAACTTAGAACTTGGTATCCTGATCATCTGGCTACAACTAAGATGAGGGTTGCCGGACATTTGTGGAAACTGAGGCAGAACAGGTTAAATCTAACCTAGATGTGTAGGGGTTCAGATGTGAAATTTAGTTTCAGAGGCTAGAGGACCTACTTGGGCTGTGGACAGCTTATGGGTCCTAGGATGCCCCTCTGAGTCACAATTCAACCCCTCTTGCCTCCTCTCAAGACCCAGATTCCTTTTGTCTTTACCTGCTTAAAAGGAGCATAGTAAAAAAAAAAAATTCCTTGGCCTAGTCACCCATCCAGAACCCTAAAAGATTCCCAGACACCGAGACTTTACCTGGGTAAAGTCAGGCTTTCTATTTCTGAACGCCATTAAAGAAGAAGAAGAAGAAGAAGAAGAAAAAGAAGAAGAAGAAGAAGAAGAAGAAGAAGAAGAAGAAGAAGAAGAAGAAGAAGAAGAAGAAGAAGAAGAAGAAGAAGAAGAAGAAGAAGGAGAAGAAGAATCCATCATCCAGTGAGTCCAGTGCCCAATCTGGACTTCAGGCATTTGGAAGCCTTGTCTTATCAACCCTCACACTCATGCCCTGTAGCCTTCTGGGGAAACATCCTTGCCAAAGTGGGTGGGCTATTCTTGTCCTTAGGGGACGCCACTTCTTTCTCTGGTATTCTTGGACCGAATCTAGGATTCCTTACACCTGGGATGCATGGTTGATGTCATCTTGCCCTCAGTGCTTGGCCTCCCCTGTTGTCCCTGATGGAAGCCCACATGACAGACAAGCAAAGCTTATCTACCCAAGCCTGTTCCATTCAACTACAAGTCTTTTCTTGATGTGCTGAGCCTTCCAAAGACAGCCCTCTGCAGACTCTAATCTGTACTGGAGACAACTGATAACCAGATAGTGGTTATGCTCTGGACCTCAAAATGGGCCAGGTGCCATGATCAAGATAAAATGAGATATGATATCTAACTGTCCTTGTTGGTCCCACCTTAGTACTTAAGCACCACTTGAGTTTACATGACCTCTCTCTCACACACACAAACACACACACACACACACACACACACACACACACACACACACACACACACCAGTTCCAGGTAGATTATACATCGAAATAAGAAACCTGGAACAATAGCCTCATTCTCCTGCAAAAAGATAAGCATCCTTCTGCCAAGTCATCTTCAAGATCTATTCCCCACCGACACAACCAATGTTCTTAATTTAAAATAAAATAAAATATTGCTATTTGTGTGTACATGCTCGTGTCATAGGATGAGTGTGGTGATTAAGGGTCAGAGCTAACTTGCAGAAATCTGTTTTCTTCCACAGTGGAATCCAGGGATCAAACTCAAGTCATTGGTTTGCATTGCAAGAGCTTTTACCCACTGGGCCATCTCACCAGCCTAGCACACAGTTTAATTTTAATTTTTGATACATTTATTTGTTGATTGATTGATTGGGTGTGTGTGTGTGTGTGTGTGTGTGTGTGTGTGTGAAGACACAAGTATTAGACCTGTTTGAGGTGGTCCACATAGATCCAGAGGTCTGTCTTCTTCGAGATGATTTTCCACAGAGGAAGCAGTTACAGTCTACAGCATCTTTCTCCCCTTAGATAAGAGATATTTCACAGCCAGATTCTCTGAAGCCTTAAACTCCTTTGCCTGGAGTAGCCACCTCCCTTCTATCTATGCACACACACATTTGCACTTTGACCTTCAGGCAAAAGATAGCCTTCTGCTATCACCTCAGTGGTAGTAACCACAACCAGTGGGTGACGAAACAGAGGGAGCTAGAGGTCTGACGTTCACAGGAAGCCTGTCAGCATGAGAGCCTGGTGGTTGTTCCGCACCGACCACAAGCAGAGCCCAGAGTGTTTACCACTCAACTCTGCCATGCTCCCATTCTCTTCCTTAGCGTTATTGTGTTTGTTCGTCTGTTTGGTTGGTTTGTTGGTTGGTTGGTTGTTGTTTAAGGATCTCACTATGTATCCCTGGCTGGCCTCAAACTCACAGAGATCTGCCTGCCTCTATCTCCCAAGTCCTGGAATTAAAGAACTAAACCACCATACCCAGCTAAAATCGACTATTGTGCCACAGTGACCAGAGGATCAAATATG
The DNA here is from genome assembly GCF_011762505.2 of Arvicanthis niloticus. Lineage (NCBI taxonomy): Eukaryota > Metazoa > Chordata > Mammalia > Rodentia > Muridae > Arvicanthis > Arvicanthis niloticus. The sequence goes on from NC_047659.1 coordinate 101,148,278, forward strand.
TTTGTTTTTAAGTGGATAGTAATTGTCCAGCACTATTCGTTAAACTTGCTGTCTTTGCCCCATCTCATGGCACTGGGGATTTACCATAAATCAATTCTCTACGCATACAACAGTCTGTTCTGTATTCTCTGTTCTGATCTATTGGCCCTTTTGTCTATCATCCCAATACCACAGTATCCTAACTATATATATATATATATATATATATATATATATATATATATATATATATATATATCAACTTTATACATACGTGTGTGTGTGTGTATAGTGTGTGTGTGTGTGTGTGTGTATAACTACAGTATCTTGAGATTTCCATTACTGTGATAAATACCATGACCAAAAGCAACTAGGGGAGGAAAGGGCTTGTTTCATCTTATAGCTTTTGTCCATCATCCAGGGAAGTCAGGGTAGGAACTCAAGGCGGGAACTGCTGCAGAAACTAAGGTGGAGCACTGCTTACTGGCCTGTTCCCACTCTTGCTCAGCCTACTTTCTTTCATTCTTCCTTTCTTTTTCTTTCTTTCTTTCTCTTTTGGTTTCTTTCTTTTTAGGGGGGGTGATTTAGTTGGTTGGTTGGTTGGTTGGTTGGTTGGTTGTTGTTTGGGTTTTTCTTTGTTTTATTTTGAGACAGGGTTTCTCTGTGTATCCCTGGTTGTCCTGGAACTCTCTGTAGACTAGACTGACTTTGAACTCAGAGATCCACCTGCTTCTGCCTCCCTTGTGCTGGGATTGAAAGTGTGCACCTCCATTGACTGGTTTCAGCTTGCTTTCTTTTAGCACTCAGGGTCACTGCTCACATCAGTCATGAAATTTTACCACAGGCTTCCTCACAGAGCAGTCTGATGGGGCATTTTTAAATTGAAGTTCCCTCTTTCCAAGTGAATATAGGTTAAGTTCCCATAAAACTGGGCAGAACATACAGCAAGGTATCCACCTTAGTTTCCTGTCTAAGGTTTTACTGACTGGCCTTTAGCTTCTGATTCTTCTGCCTGTTTCCCAAGTTCTAGGCTCACAGTTATGTGGTGCCATACCCAGGTGACGGTAATTTTAAAATGTGTTTATTACTATTTTTTTAAAAAACCTACTGGATTTTCATTAAGATTGCATTAAACTTATAAATTAATTGATGCAGAACCAGCAACATAAGTATTTTGATCTAGAAATAGTCTTTAAGTAACTCCGCTGATTTCACTCTTTTAAAACTTACCATTGAGGCTCTGACATTCCCAGGGGACACAGTCTCACAGCGAACTCCCTGATCCTCTGGCTCTCAGGATCTGTCCCTCCCTCTGAAATGTTCCCCAAGGCTTAGGGGTAAGAGTTATTGGAGATGGATCTCTTAGGACTGGGATCCACAGCTCCCCATTTTGATTGGCTGTGGTTTTCTGTAATGGTCTCTGTTATAAAGAGACCATTTCCTTGATGGGAGGTGAGGACTACACTTATCTGTGGGGATAAGAACAAATATTTAGAATGTAGTTAGGGAAAACATACATACAAGTAACATTATACAGGCAGAGCAGGTTGTATTTATGTATTTAGAAATATATATACATATAACATATAGTATATAATATGAATTAATTGAGAAAGAAGCTATGAATTTGAAGGAGAGAAAGGAAAGTTATATGGGAGGTTTTGGAGGGAGGAAAGGGAAGGGGGAAATTACATAATTATAATCTCAATAAATAAATAATTTTAAAAGTAATATTTTAAAGACTTATCATAAAAGTCTTGCACGTCTTTCACTTTCAGTAGTTCATATTATTATACATTCCATTACCCAAATATTTGTTGTAAATTCTTAAGTGAACGTCACTTAGAAGCACAACTGATTTTTTTAAAATATCTTTGTATCGAGCTACACACTTCATTCAGTCTGTAGTACTTTATCAATAGATTATCTTAAGTATGCGTCTTTCGTAAGTACATGACGATTTCATCTGCAAACATCACTTGCAGTTTTAATTTTAATTTCAATTTCATGTCTAGTTAGAATCTTCATTTATATTGAATCTGAGCAGTGGTAGCGGACATCTTTATTCTAGATCCTGGGTAGCAGGCTTTTAGCACTTCCCCATTATCATGTTTGGTTTACAGTTGTCATTGAATATAATTTTAATTAAAATTATGGCTGAATTCCATATTTTTGAAATGCTTTTCTGCATATCATAAGGTAATTGAACAATACGTTGGTTTTCTGCATCATTTTGTTAACACGCTGAATCACATTAGCTGTGTGTCAGTTCTAAGCCACTGTGGAATGACATGTTTAATGATGGGCTGCCCCGTGTCCTCTGCCCAGGTATAAACTGAAACTAACAGAGGCCCCACTCTCTTCCTCTCCGTCTCCTACTCTTGTCTGTTCTAGCTCTTGGCACATAAAAACATGTGTTTCTGTGACTTCTGGGAAGCAAAATGCAGAAATCAACATACCATATCAATATTTCTTCCCATGGTACATTCTGGTACCTCTTGGGATCCAAGGAGGAGAAACTACAAGAACAAAAAATGACTCCATGGTCCATAATGTCGAGTCCAGAATGACTCTTGTCTTTAGTGTCTGTGATTCCAGCCTAGCTTAGGCTCCACAGCTCTGGATCCCTCTGTCGGAGATCCAGAAGAACCCTAGTAGGTTCTTCTGCCCAGAAGCCCCTGTATCTACTCACTGTCCAAAGGCATCCAAGGTCCTCACTTGGCTTTGGTATTAATAGCATGTCAGTGCCTAGGGGTCTTGGGGGAGGGGTTCTGCATTGGAGCTGTGGAATCTGCTCAGCGTGAAGATGAGTGGGAGGGTTCTGAGTGCAGAGATTCTAGCCAGAGATGGAACAGAGTAAACTACAAAGATAAAGAGGCTTCCCAGCAGGGGAGTAACAGAACAGGCTTTTTTCTTTCTTTCTTTCTTTTTTCTTATTTCCTGTTGATCATTTTGTTTCTTGAGAGAAAAGGAGTCCAGCATTTAAAGGGGAAGGAATATGTCATCACGTGCCAATTTTCTGTTCATTGAGACCTACTATATTAAATATTTATTTTACTTTTAACTACATGCTTGTGTGTGTGTGTGTGTGTGTGTGTGTGTGTGAGAGAGAGAGAGAGAGAGAGAGAGAGAGAGAGAGAATGAGAGTACCTGAGGATGCCAGAGGCATTGGATGCCCCTGGAGAGAGAGAGTTACAGGCCACCTTGGAACTGGAAACTGAACTCAAGTCCTTAGCAACAGCAGTATTCATTCTTCACACTGCCCTGCCTCTCCAGTCCCAGGGCCAATGCTTTTAAAAGCTTTTAAAAGCGGTCCAACACTTTTTTCTCCCGTCTGCCAGCCTGAGAATGAAAGTCCCTGTGCATCCTTGGCTGTATGGGGGGAGCCCTGGTAGCCATCATGAGCCAGCCCCCTGCCATGTACTCATTCACTGACCCAGGTGGACAGAGGAGAACCCAGTCATTTTTGGATTACCTATTCAAATCCAACCCATGTTGGCTTCTGTGGTAAGAACTCATTTCTCTGGGCCACTCCCAGTGCCGTTCTTAGAAGCTGGGCCTAAGAAGCTTGCCAAGATAAACTAGTTACTGGTGAAATGTGGTGGAGCAGCTGCTGAAAATGCCCAAACTTGGCAGACCTATAGAAGGTCTCTTACTGCTTCCCCAGCATGGAGCCCTACAGAGTCAGGCCAGGCCAGAAGCATTTGCCAAAGGCTGCCAGATATCGCTCTGAGCCCTTGTTGACTGAGGCCATGCCTGTCTCACCTGAAAACTGAAGAGCCCATCACCACCCTCAAGGCTGACAGAACTCCAAATCCAGTTCCCCTGGGAGCAGCTCAGCATCAAAGATGTGGGAAGGATGCAGGGGAGGTGTGTGTCAGGTATGGCTATGCAGTAGAAAGAGCTCCAGCAAGCCTCCCTCCACATAGCCGATGTGACAGTGTTACATTGCTGTTAAATCCATAATTCATTCAACACGCACTACAATGTGAGGTACAAGTCCATGGAAGCAAAGCCTCGAGAGATGTGGGTGTGCATGAAGGTTCTCTCTGGAAGAAGAGAAAGGGCACAGTGCGATTCAGCATAATGGCATCTGCAAAGAAGTCTAGTGCCATCCCAGCTCTGAGGCTGAGTACCACAGTAGGATCTCCTTTGTAAAAAGATACAGCTCTATTGTTCCTGTGCTCCTGGTAACTGACTGCTGAGGACCAGAGTGATAACCTGGGTGAAGCAGCTCCCATTTGGCCACGGGTAATACTTGGGAGACAGAAACAGCTGTGCACAAGTTAGTAGCTAGCTCTCACCATAATGGAGAGACAAGTATAGTGGTTGGCAAAGAGGATCCCAGAGAGACACTGAGCCCTTTGTATTGACCTGCCTAGTGGCTCAGGAAAAGGAGTTAGGCCTTCCTTTGTGTGTCCCCATCTACTGCACGTGAAGCATCCTAGGCCACTGGAAGGCAAAGGATATGCGTCCACACACATCAGATGAAGCTGGCAGAAGAGGACACAGAGAGCAAGCAAACACTTGGCTCAACAATCGTCAGTTGTTGGAGGGGTGACGCTGCTGTTTCAGTTAGAGTTTCTGTGGTTGTCATCAAATACAGCTTGAAGAGGAAAGGATTTATTTCTGCTTACAATTTCCAGCTCATATTCCATCACTGAGGGAAGTTGGGGCAGGAGCTTAAGCAAGACGGGAACCTGGAGGCAGGAGCTGATGCAGAGTTGGTGGGGGAGCGCTGCTTACTGGCTTGCTCCCCGTGTCTTGTTCAGCCTGCTTTCTTACAGCACCCAAGACCACCAGCCCAGGGGTGGCATTGCCACAGTGGTCTGGCCCCTCCCACACCGATACCAATCATCAAGAAAATGCCCCCCCAGGAATCCAACAGGCACTCTTATAGGGACATTTTCTCATTTAAGATTCTCTCTTGCCAAATATGTCTAGGTTTGCATAAGACCGACAAAACCACTCACTACAGTGTCTACATTAGTTCTGTTGAACGGTAGCTTTTGTTGCTATATTTTTTTGTTGTTAAAAGCTGCTCAAAAGCTTGTCCTTTTCCTCATTACACCCCCGCAGGGTGGGTTCCCTTTCCCTTCTCCCTTGCCTTCTAGATCCGGTGACCCTCTGCCAGGCCCAGGGTAGGATGAGGGATGGCGATCTACTGTCCCTGAGTCTCACTGGAGCCTCTCAACATGAAGTCCCATTCTCCTGGTTCTTTGCAAAACAAACAAAGCAAAACAACACACACACACACACACACACACACACACACACACACACAATAAAGCCAGAACTTGCTCTATTTATTTCTCTGTACTGCTGGGGCAGTGGTCCTAATTAGCAGTCTCCCTTAGGCAGCTCTGGGTAGCGAGATTAACAGAGCAATAGAAATGACAGAAAGGAGATGAAGCAGAGCCCAAGGGTCATGGTAAAATACCCAGAGAACAAAGATAGCATTCTCAGGAGGTTAAGTATTGAGAAAGAAGCCCCAAGCAGGAAAGCTAATGGGGAAAGACAGGTTCTAAAACAAAACCCGAGAGAAGAGAGAGAGAGAGAGAGAGAGAGAGAGAGAGAGAGAGAGAGAGATTTTTAAAAAAGGACTCATGGTTAACTCCACAGACAGTACCATCCCGCTTCCTGCTAACCTAGCAAAGGCCTGGTGGAAAGCACCAGTTTTGCACCCCCTGGAATTACATGGAGTCCTGTCAGGTAAGAGCTAGTAGAGACCTGTGATGCTAATCCATGCCAAGTAGTGAAGAAGCCGCCTCCTACCCACACTGTCTGTCCTCTGACTTCTCAGTGAAGTTCACTTCAAAACCCACCATTTTCAGCCCTGTTCCACAGCCACAAGTGCTACTCTGCCTCCCTTTGGGGCCAATGTCACTAGAAGCCTAGTGGTGAAGACCATAACCCAAAGTTAGCCTTTCCCTGACACCATGGGGTCACAGGAAATGACACTTAGAGCCAGAGTAACTATCCTTGCCTATCATTAAAAGGAACAGCCCTTTAGGAACTAACTTTGGTCATGAGGGGAACCCGGATTTTTTACTTCCTTCTGACAGATCACTCCCCTACACACAACCCCAGAGAGGCACCAGTAAAAGCTAGTTATACTACAAAGTTGTCAAGTATGGTGGCACAGGTCTGCAATCCCAGCACTCTGGAGGCAAAGAGAGGTACATCTCTGTGAGTTCGAGGCCAGCCTGGTCTATATATCAAGTTCCAGGCCAAGCAGGAAGATATAGTGAATCCCTATCTCAAAACAAATAAAACATTTCTAATAAATCCAGGTGGTGGTAGCATATGCCTTTAATCCCAGCACCTGGGAGGCAGAGGAAGGTAGGTAAAAACTTGAGGTGGATGTAAAACAGCAAGTTACAGGAGGGTCAGAGCTACGTGGAGAAACTCTGTCTTGAAAACAAAACAAAACAAATCTAATAAAAAAAAAAGACCTTGGATACAACACAAAATTAATATAATTTGCAGGGTTGGTTCTAAAGTAATTGACAGATGAGGATGAATACACTTGGAGCAAAATGAAAACGGCCTTAGCAAAGAGAGTAGAGATGTAAAAAAGCATATTAAAAAATTAGAACTGAAAAATACAGTTACAGTAGAAATTTCAACAATAAAATAATAACAAAATTAATACAAATTTTACGTTCAACAATGAAATGAAGGATATAGACAAACCAAAATAAAAATCAATGAACTCAACAGACTAATGGGAATGACCAAAACTTTCCATTGTCCTGACCACGAAGACGCTGTTTTCAAAGCAGCCCCTCTGGCTGGGCCTGAATTGCAACTTACTTCCACACACTTGAATTTCTTATAAAGGTATGGTTTTTTAAAACAATTGTACCTTTAAAGTTCACACAACCTTGGAGAGAATGTCAGTGTGTTGGTTGTGTTTTCCCAATCCCCTCTGTATGCAGTCTTTACTAGGTAGTAGTTTCTCATTAAACTTGGAATCTATGGTCTAGCCTTTGCTAACTTGAGCATATGGAGCATGAGCTGTATACCACAGGCTTAGACCACCTTTGTTCTGATCTCTGTTGGTTGCAAACAGGTTTCATTTTGAGCACAGTTCATATGAAATCTTTGCACAAATTAGAAAAGGGCATTCTCCTCTCATGCAAAAGAAAAAGAAAAAAAAAGAGAAAGAAATGTTTTAATGTTTATTCCTTGAGAATAATACTTCAGATAAACACACAGAAATAATTTTTACCTTCCTCTCCACCAAAGATGATGCCTGGCACATGTCACAAAATGTTCTAGGTCTTCCATGGATACCAGAATATGTGGCACTTCACTCATTATGAGATAGTGTCTTAGTTAGGTTTTATTGCTGTGAACGGACACCATGACCAAGGCAACTTTTTTATAAAGGAAAACATTTAATCGGGGCTGGGTTATAGTTTCAGTGGTTCAGCCCATTGTCATCATAGTGGGAAGCGTGACAGTGTGCAGGTAGACATGGTTCTGGAAGGAGAGTTCTACAGTTTGATCTGAAGGCTGCCAGGAGAAGACTCTCTTCTGCAGGCAGCTAGAAGGAGACTCTTCCACATGAAGCAGAGCTTGAGCACTCAAAACCCACCCTCACAGTGACACACTCCTCCAACAAGGCCACACCTAATAGGCCACTTCCCACTGGCCAAGCATATTCAAACCATCACAAATGGTATATGCACATCCTTCTATATATTTTAAATCATCTCTGGACTACTTATAATGCCTGACATAATAAAACACCATACAAATAGTTATTATATTTTATCATTTAATAATGATGAAAAATATATACATATTTCATACAAATTCTCCTTTTTTTTCTGAATATTTCTGATCTTAAGTTTATTGAACAAACTCAAGAATTCCGAAGACTGAGCAGGTTCCTCAGTGAGGAGCTGGCTGTTTCTGCATCTAAGTCCTTTGCTTCCTTCTTTGTGGAAAGAAATCAAAGCATAGTGATTAGTCCCCCGATTTCAGTAGATAGCCTAGCTGGCCTTTCCCACTTTAAAACTTCAGTAAACTATAAGTCCTTGCATATTCAGTGTTTACCTCCTGCTGTTGAGGGTTCATGCCTTACCAACCTTCACAATGCTAACCGCGACATGCTTCCTCTGCCCACACAGTATGCTATCAGGAATCAGAGGGTAGGAATGTTCTGCATGATGGCGATGTGGGCCAGACGCCTTCCACCTTAGAATTTTGTTCTACTTAGAAAAGGTTAGAAGTAGTTTCACTCAGACAGAATGGACAAAACTGTGAGCTTAGGGTTTACCTCATGCTACATTAACTTTTCTGGCTTCTGTGCCATGTAGGTGGAAGGCTTCTGGCGTAATGGTGTCATTTATTTGAGGGGGGCCTGAGTGTTCTTTTCTGAAGAGTTCTGATTCGATTTGATCTATCTATCTATCTATCTATCTATCTATCTATCTATCTCTCAAAACAAAGTCATTCTTTCTATTTATTGAACAGCATGGCAAATATGACACCAAAAAGAAATGAAGGTAGATGTGATGGTGCATGCCTTTAATTCCAGCACTAGAAGCAGAAGCAGGAGGATGTATGTGAGTACAAGGTCACACTGGTCTACATAGTGTTCCATGCCAGTCAGAACTATAGAGTAAGACTCTGTGTGAAAAAAAACTACCCAGTCCTCCTACCCCAAAGAAAAACAGAATGAGGAATGTTTACAGGAGTCTCCTAAAGGGAGAAATAGCTTGTCCAAACCTATTGGCTCTGAGCAGAAAACCAAAATCAGATGGTATCAATCTGTACCCACTTGCTGCTTTCCACATTGGTGGGAGGAGTCGCCTCCAGCAAATGGTCTTGGGTCTGATCACCACATCTTAAGTAAGAATGCATTGTTCTGAGTCAGGGGCATGAATGGGTCACGAAGAAATAGGGAGTATAGTAAAATCAAAGCCATGCATTTAGTGCAACTTGTAGGAGCTAATTACATTGGAAGTCCAAAGTATAATAAGATTGATTACATTGTTTTTTCTGAAAGGTCAGTTAATTCTCAACAGGCTGAGTACCCAGTCTGTCAACAGAAGGAACACAGGGCTCTAAGTGACTAAAACCACATCATTAGCCTGGTTACAGGTTCAGTGAAAACTTGGTTTGTAAACTTTAAACAGTATTTCTCAGAAAAATCATTCCCACAGTGTGTTTTTAAAAGTGTTTGTGTGTAAGGGCATTTTTGCTTGCATGTATGTCTGTGCACCATGCGTATGCCCACAAAGGCCAGAAGAGGACATTGGATTCCCTTAAAGTTACAGACAGTTGTGAGCTGCCATGTGGATGCTGAGAACCAAACCTAAGACCTTTACAAGAGTAGCCACTGATCTTAACTACTGAGCCATCTCTCCAGCTACACAGTGTGGTTTTTTAATTCACTGTGTCAGTCTCTGCTGTGTAATTAAAGGATAAGATCCACTCATTTAAACTGATGTGAATTTGCACATACCACCTCGCTGTTCGTTTTCTCTAATTCCTCCTGTGTTATAATACTTTCTTTTGTATCATTTACGTTTCCTTTGAGTTCTTTTCTTGGTGGTTGCCATGGGGACTGCAATGACACTCAACCTGCATCTGTCCAGCTTTGATCGTGTGCAGGAACTCCACCCTTCTCCAGCTCACTCCCACGGCATCTCCTCTGCATTTTTGTTGTACCAACTCTATTTTATGCACTGTACATCTGCCAGTGTAGACTTTTTATAACAGCTTTGAGATTAAATTCACAACTGCGCAATTCATTCATTTAAATAATACAGTTCTGTGGTTTTCAATATAGTTGTAGAGGTATATGTCACTATGAACACATTCAGTTTTAGAACTGGGAAAGGCTATATATATATATATATATATATATACATATACATATATATATACATATATATACATATACATATATATATATATATATATATAGCCACTGAAACTAATGCAAAGTCTTACTTTTTTTTTCTTTTGTTCTATGACTCCTTTCCAGTTGTACCCATCACTGCATAGTAATTTGTTTAATGTGTCTATTGATTTGCCTATACTGAACATTTCATATAGAAGGAATCATACAAAGCCAGATGTGGTGGTGAAGCCTATAATCTCAGCACTTGGGAGGTGAAGGCAGGAGGATCAGGGGTTAAAGGCCACTCTGGGCAAACAACACACCCCTGTCAGAAAGAAAGAGAGACTTCAGAGATGGCTCCCCAGTTAAGAGCACTTGTTGCTCTTGCAGAGAATGTGGGTTGGTTCTCATCATCTACATGGTGGCTCACAACCATTCATGATTCCAGCTTCATACCTTCTTCTGACCTATGGATACTATGCAAGCACACTACTGATGCACATACACACATGCAAAACATCCATCGCCTTGTTAACTTTTCTATTGCTGTGATGGAACAGCATGGCCAAGGCAACTCATAGAAGAAAGTGTCTAATTTGGAGCTTACAGTTTCAGAGAGTTACAGTCAGTGTCATTGTCTGTTACAATGACAGAGAAAAGGCATGGAGGCAGGATTGGCTGAGAGCTGACATCTTGAGCCACACATTGGAGGGGGGGGGGAGAGAGGAGAGAAAGAGAGGGGGGAAGAGAGAGGAAGAGAGACAGAGAGATGAGAGAGACAGAGAGAGATAGAGATAGGACAGGGAATAACTAGAGTCTTGAAACCTCAAAGCCTCCTTCCTGTGGTACACCTCTTTCAACAAAGCCACACCCACTAGCCCTTTCTGAATAGTTCTACTAACTAAAGCTCAAGCATTCAAATATATAAGCCTATGGGGGTCATTCTTGTTCAAATCACCATATTCATACACATAAAACAAAAATATACAAATCTAAAAAAAAGAAAAAGAAAGAAGGATGACAGGGTGAGGGTCAGAGAGGGGCTCAATAGTTAAGAGTACTGAATTCCAGAGGAGACGGTTTCACAGCAGCCATGTTGGGCAGCTCACAGATGCCTGTAACTCCAGCTTCCGGCAATCTGTGGACTCTAGCCTCCGCAGGCACCGGCACCTATATTCATAACACATGCGTTTGTGTGCGCGGGACACACACACACACACACTAAAACAATAAAAATAGGTCTTTAAAAAGAATAAAAAGAAGGAAAAGGAAGGAAAACTCTTCCCCTTTGCACTGAGACCTCCAGAGGCACCGCGTTCCCAGATGCACAGCGTTCCCAGGTGCACCGCGTTCCCATGCTCTTTCACATCATTCCTTTTTCTTTCTTAACCTTTGTTCTCAAATAGAACCGTTAATTTTTTTAAAAATTAATTGTAGGGGCAGACAGATGGGTCAGCAATTGAGGACACTGGCTGCTCTTCCAGAGGACCCCACATGGTGGCTCACGACTCTCTGCAACTCTAGTCCCAGGGGATCTGACTCAAAAATTCCATTCTGGCCTTTTCGGGCACTATGCGGAACACATACATACACACAGCAAAACAGCCAAGCACTTAAAAATTAATTGTGGTAAAACATACTTAACCTAAGCTTATCTTGATTTTCCTTTCTGGCAATAGTGGGGTTTAATCCAGTGCCTCATTGAAGCTAGGCAGGTGCTATGACCTGGTCTTCCAGAGTGTTTTTGTTTGTTTGTTTGTTTGTTTGTTTTTGTTTTGTTTTGTTTCTTATGAGGTAAGGTCTCCCTAAGCTTCCAGTTTTGAACTTGCAATACTGCCTTAGTCCCGTGGCTAGCTGAGATTATAGGTGTTTTTAATCATGCTAAGCTCACCATAGCCGTTTTGAAGATTCCAGGTCAGGGGTAGTAATATGTGCAACTGTCTCCACTATCCATCTTCATAATTCTTTTCACCTTGTGAAATTCAAGTTCTGTGCACACTGTGATTTAAACAGAAATGTCCCTCCACTGGCTCCTGTGCTTGAATACTTAGTCCCAGTTGATGGCACTGCTTCAGGAGGTTACAGAACCTCACTCTCTGCTTCCTGTTCCACCAAGATGTGAGGCAGGAAGCACTCCAGCTGTGCCTCCCACGGGAGCTGCCTGTGCCACACTCTCAAACCAGGAGCCAAAGGAAGTTCTCCCTCCTTTGAGTTGCATCAAGTAACACAGCCACTGGACAGTCACTCCTAGTTTGTTTCTTCCCCAACACTGGCAACCACTAATCTCACTTTCTGTGTACTCCATGTGGGTGGAATCACACGGCCCTGAAGTTGTCATTTTATAACTGGCTTATTACACTTAGTGTTTGGTTTCCAAGGTCTATCCATGCTGTACTGTGGGTCAGAATCTTCTTTCTTTAAATACAAGATGTGTACTAATTCTTAGAGAATTTCATTTACAACGTATCTTGATCATATTCAGACTCCTGGAAACACACCACACACACATACTTCTCATCTTTTTTTTAAAGAAAAGACTATCCTGAAGAAAATGTTCCGGTCCTCGGGCTCCCACAGTCTTCCACCCCCCTCTTCCATGGCATTTCTTGAGCCTTAGGTGTAGGGGTTGGGTTAAATGTATTAACTGGGGTCGGGCACTCATGGTCAGTTTTGACAAGTTGTGGCCTTCTGTAATGATCTCTGACTAGTGCAAAAATCAGCTTTTTGATAGAGGTGAGAGCTACACTTACTTGTAGGTATAATGGTAAGTATTTAGAATGCATTCAAACATAAAACAATAAAAAAATTCTTCAAGGCCAATTTAGTTATAAAAATATCATTAGTATTTGTGAGTAGAAATTGGATAGTCTTTCTTTAGTGAGGTACACATTTACATCTTTACCCATTATCTGAGTTGTGTGTCTTTCTTGAGTTTTGTTGGTTAGCTCGCTCTTTCTTTTATTCTTTCTTTCTCCCTGCCCCTCTCCCTTTAAGACAGGGTGACAGGATCTCACTAGCTAGCCTGGAATTTGCTACATAAATCAGGTTGACCTCAAACTCACAGTGATCCTCCTGCCTCTGCTTCTGCCTTTGCTGTGCATGGTGTTGCGATCGCACCTAACCCCTGGAATTCTTTTACCTGTGAAATTTTGTTTTATGTCTAGAAAGTCCTCACTTAACATCTCTTCAAAAAACTGCTCCTGAGACTTAGCAAATAATTCAACAACCTGAAACATGATGGAAAGAGAGAAACTATTATGGGACCCTTGGAAAAAGAACAGGACACCAAGGCCCTGCATTCTGGAAGTGGTGTCTGAGTTGTGGTGGTGGTAGTGGTGTGTGTGTGTGTATGTGTGTGTGTGTGTGTGTGTGTGTGTGTGTGTGTGTGTGTGTGTGTCTGTGTCTGTGTGTACTGAAGTTTAGCCTTCTAGCAGATTCTTCTTCAAAGATGAGAACCCTACACACTGTAGGGTTAAGGCTTTTATATATTTTGGGCTTTTCTTTGTTTTGCCTCTTGTATACAACAGTATGTCATCCTGATTGGAGTTGAAACTACTAGGCTTTAATATTACAATGACTAGACTGGAAGGGAAGTGGGAGGGAAGTGGGAGGGAAGTGGGAGGGAAGGTACTGCAAGAGAGTTGTGGTGAAATGGTGGACACCGAGGACACTGGTCATCCAGCTGTTTCCTGTTTTTTCTTTTCCTGGCTGTCAGGCACCTACCACAAGCCAACTTTTTCAAGTTGTCTTCTGACCTCCAAACACACTCCTTGGCTAGAGGTAGACTTTTGTGCCTCTTGTCCTGCCATGCTGGAATTTTGACTAGCTTGCTCTTGTGCAGGTAACCATAGCCACTGGAGTTTATGAGTGTAACTGCCACAAGTCTCTGCAGTAACCACTATCCACTGCTAAAAGGAGCTTATCTGACCAAGGTTGAGAGCATCACAGACCTAGGGACATAAACAATATTTAGAAGACAGTTCAACACAACGATTTGCAAAACAGTACTAGTAGGCCAGCCTATAGGACCTATGGCCTCCCCAGCCAGGGCTTCTGACCAAGTTTATAGTACCAGATACAGATTCCATCCTGAGGAGCAGGCCTTAAATCAGAAAATGGTTGCCTACCCTCAAACAGTCATGCCACAAACGCCCATCTGGTCTGTCAGGCCATTATTGCAGCTTTTGGAATCCAGTATTGCATAAAACTGTTGATTTTCTGCCCCAGTGACCTACATAGCAGCTTCCCGCACTATGAAAACTAACCAGCACGGAGGATATTTCTTAGTTCCAGATTGATTTCTGCATGTCCTATAACCAAAATTTGTGGTGTATTCAGCAATAGGATCTTACCATCTACTTCTGGAGAGTAACCAAGAGTAACAGCAATGGTCTGCGTCATTCTGTGGGCCTCTGGCTTACTGGCTCATTTAAAGTTTTTAAGAAAATACATGAGTGTTTTGCCTGCATGTAATGTATGTGCGTTGTGTGCATGTAGCGCCCTTGGAGGCCAGGAGAGGGTGTCAGATACTTTGGAAATGGAGTTAAGGAAGGTTGTAAGCTGTGACCCAAATACTGGAAACCAACTTTAGGTCGTCTGCAAGAAAATGAAATGCTGACATATCTCTCCAGAACCTAGCTAGCTTTGGTTCATTTTAAACAGAATTCCCTAAAATGGCACAATACAATGATCCTACTCAGAAATCCTCTCAAGTGTTTCCAACACAAAACAAGCTCACTTAACATTATTTTGAACTTTGTTTTAGCTTGACTTCTTATATTGTAAAAAGTAGAAAGCCACACACTAAGTCTCCCAGACTTCTTACCCGTGATCACTCATAAATACTGAGATTACCCAGATATTCCTGAAGAGATGCTGTGGCCCTAGGCTTGGGTATAAAACTGGGCAATGGGAGACAGCGTATATTCTGACAATCGTAGTAGAGGAAGTGTCCAGTTCTTCTCAGACATACAAGACGTCTCTAACATGTGGTCCCTGGTATCTTACCTGCTAACAGAAAGCAAATGGTAAGTACTGGTTCCTGTACGATATTCCTATGTCATGCTTGGCATTACTCTGGTTTTTCTTGACATCGCCTGCATCATTTTAGTCTAGTCTCTGGTTCTCTTGGAAATTGTTTAAACAAAGACATCTTACAAATCCCTATTTACTTAAGCCATCTAGAGTAGATTCTATTTTCTGCAACTAAGAATCCTGTTATATCTAGCGAAGTAAAAATGGAATCCCCAAACAGAGCAAACTGAGAAACACAATTGAGAGAGATTTCTGCTACTCTAAATTGTAAAGGGGCTAAGAGCGTTACCTACATTTTACAAATGTCCTTGTCAGCTAAGTTAGTTAGATCAGCACCAACAAAGCCAAATACAGATTTATAAACACCAAAGCAGGGACAGGCAAGATGGCTCAGCAGATAGTAGGCTTGATGACCCTTGACTTCTGAGATCCACATAGTAGGAGAGAACTGACTCCCATAAGTTATCCTCTGATCTCCACATGCACATGCTACCTATGCTAAATAAACAAAAAATAGGAGCAACAGTAAATAAAGGTTATTAACTTCCTGCTTTCTGGGTGAAATTCCCCCTCCTCTGTCCTCATCTAGTGGTTTAATATCTTCATACACTATTTCTAACATTAAGTTTTTCAGTCTGGAGTCATTGTAATGGGTTGTTTCCTTGACAAGACAAAGATTCACATAATCCCTCCTTTAGTAGGAAAGAAACTAATCAAGGCCTATCATTTTGGGGGTACCCTCTGAATAGCTGATGAAGTAAATTCAAATGATTTTGACTTATTCTTAGTCCCTTGTCTATAATTCTATGCCTGGTCTGTGTTCATCTCATTTCCTAAACCACCTTTACTGCATCCTTGACTGCTTGAGTCCCTGCAAATCTGCATTTTTCCCATGTGTGTAACTACCCTAACTGCACTACCAAACTGCCTTCCACACTAGTATGCCTCTCAGTGTGTTAACCTGTCTTCCCTAACTGGGAGCCCCAGAGGGCTGAGTACAGGCATTGCTTGCACACTGGCACCAAGCAGATGCCTACAGAATGCAATCACACCCTTGACAGAAAATCACAGGCAGAAGTGAGTTGCTCCGCCAAGGCTCAGGCACAAGGACTCAGGTACAACCTTCTTTGTACATAACACCCTAGTGTGTCCAAGTGTACAGAGAATAGGAACTCAAGAGGAATAGCAGGCACCGGAAAGCTTTAATGAGCCAGAGCGCCTCTTCTTCTATCCCGTCCCTCCCTCTTCCCCCTCCTTCCTCAGTTCTGGACAGGTCCAGCCTGTCCAAGGATGTGGCTCTCTTCAGCTGAAGATGTTACTTCTGTCCCCTCAGCTGCTCCAGCTTCCTCCGAAGGTCTGGGGGCAACTTCGCTCTTACTGCCAACAGTTCTCGAAGCCTCTGTTTGGGAGTCTTGGTGAGCAGGAAATTGCAGGGAACAGGACCCTCTTCAAAGGTGACCCGACAGTGTTTTTTAACTGTATGGTAACCCTCAGCACTGGCTGTCACCACATAGTCCCCAGGTGTCAGCAGCCGCCAGTAATCTCCGCCCCAAGCTGAGAAGAGGAAAAGGGTGAGGTCAGGCTGGGTTCAAGGATCTCCAATTTCTAACAAGTCGAAAGGCCCCCAGCTCCTCTCTCTGTCACACACATACCTGTAGTGACATCGTGGTTAATGCCCTCCACTGCAATAACAGCATCCGCAATCCCGAGCTCTGTGTCTTTGTCCCGGACCACTCCGGAAATGCCCATGCGCACCTGGATAGCAAAGGAGATTTAAATTGTTTTCTTTAGTTTATTCTTCACTCATATTTTACATCCTGACTGCAGTTCCTCCCACGCCCACTCATTCCTCCTCTTTTCCTTCAGAAAGGGGCAAGCATTCCAGGGATATCAAACACGGCTTATCAAGTTGCAGTAAGACTAGGCACCCACCCCCTTTCATATTAAGGTTACAGGAAACAACCCAATATGAGGGTAGGGTACCCAAAGCAGGCAAAACTTTCAGAGACAGCCCTTGCTTCTACTGTTAGGATTTTCACAAGAACACCAAGCTACACAACCATAGTATATATGCAGAGGGCCTAGTTCAGACCCTTCAGGCTCCCTGATTGTCGGTTTGGTTTCTGTGAGGCCCTAGCAGCCCAGGTTTGTTGTGTTTCTTGTGGTGTCCTTGACCCCTCTGGCTCCTACAGTCCTTCCTGCCCCTCTCCTGCCGGATTCCCTGAGCTCTGCCTAATGTTTGAAAATTTTTGTTTTAAGGCAAACTCTCCATATGTAGTCCAGGCTATTCCTGAGCCTGATTCTCTTGCTTCCACTTCCCAAGTTCTGGAATTACAGGTGGAGGCCACCTCAGTCTGTAGAAAAGTTTATCAAAACCTTGAGGTGGATGTAAGATTTCAAGTTTGAGACTAGTCTTGGCGACATGGTGAGACGTTTGTCTTAAAAGCAAAAAACAAACAACAAAAAATTTAAAGATGCCTTTCCTTTACATAAGAGTGACTTGGATAACTTTCTGGCTGTTGCCTTGTAAAACCTGGTAAGGTGGCAGGCTAGCACACTCCTAGATGACACATTTTTGTATTAAAATTATCTCCTAATTGGGAACTTAGGTCTGATCTTTGGGTTTTCTATAGTGTGGTGCTACTGTTACTAGGCTTCTGTGTGCTTGTGTGTGTCACACACACACACACACACATGCTCGGGCACACACTCACCCACGCATGTATGTCTGAAGGCCAAAAGATGCTCAAGATACCCCATTTCTGTGAGGCAAGGTCTATCCTTGGGCGTGGCTCACACTTCACTAGGCTGAGAGGCAGTAAAGCTCAGTGATTCTTGTCTACCCAACTCCGAGCTCGGGTTCCAGGGATTTATGGGATGCTCGGCTTCTTACATGGGTGCTGGGATCTGAATGTCAATCCTCTTTAAAAAAAAAAAAAAGTTTGTACATGCATTTGTTTTGTGTGTGCCTGTGTTTGTATGTGGGTACACACATGCCATGGCAAGTGTGTGGAGGTCAGAGCGCATGTAACAGTGAGCTCTCTCCTCCCATGACATGTATTCCAGAGACTGGACTTCGGGTGTTAGCCTGTTTAGCAGGGACTTTACCTCCTGATCCATCTCACCCCAGGGAGATGTCTTTTGTAGAAGCCATGGATGCAATTATTATAGAACCACTCATAGGGACCTCAGTCCCTGAGGAATGTAACATTCTGTGCCAAGGCAGTTTTCCCATCTGACTAATGTCTTTTCTGAGAAACACTATCCCGACAATGACAGGCTTGTGACAATTCTAGGGAATCACCCCTTAGCCTCAAGTTGCTTCTAGTTCCATTGGCTCATGAAACTACCCTACTTGCAAATTGCACTTCCTGTCCTAGATCATTCCAATCTGATGTCACACGTGGCCCACAACGTCGTGGAAATCTGATGCCAGTTAAGAGAGCTGGTTCTCCAGTTCTTTAAGGTACAACTCCTAGTCTGGCCAGGAGTAATCCAGGGAGGCTAGGAAGTGGGACTTAGACCCCACCTGCTCCAGGTAGGTGAGAAGAGCATCTTTGTTGTTTTCCCACTCCTGAGGTAGCTCCTTCTCATGAGGGAACTTGTCACAGGACAGCTCCACCGTGACCTCAAAGCAATTGGTGTGTAGGTAGCTGAAGTCGTTCATGCCTGGGGATACCAAAGACACTGGAGTATTAAGTGGGTAGACAGGGGCCCTACTTTCCCAGTGCTCTTGAGAGACACTCAGGGTAGGGATTGACAGTAAGTACTGTACATAACAAAAGACTATTATGGGATAGG
The DNA here is from genome assembly GCF_011762505.2 of Arvicanthis niloticus. NCBI lineage: Eukaryota > Metazoa > Chordata > Mammalia > Rodentia > Muridae > Arvicanthis > Arvicanthis niloticus. Next base: position 101,166,954 of record NC_047659.1, read on the forward strand.
TGGCTATGGAGACAGGACTAATTCCACTCTCGGGGACATACTCCCAGGAACTGTGTGCCAGTCGGCTCCATTGATGACGTTGCCATGCAAGGAGAAGTCCTGGCTATGACAAGGCCGGCGATCGGTGTCCTGCATGGCCCGATTTGTGGCAGCATAGACAGTGCTGAGCCAGCGGAAGACAGCATCATCTGGTGTGGGAGTGAGTTCACGAGCAGCCCACGGGGTCCGAGTCATGTCGAAAGGATAGGACACCACAAGCTCACCCCCATGGAGGTTGGCACTCAGCACAAATGGAATGCGTTTCATCCATTTGATCACTGCCCACGTTTCAGGAGCCACCTAGACAAGGGGAAGAGAAGATGGTCTGCACACAGAGACAAGGGGGCCTTAGGTGGCCTTCCACTACTGCCCCAGAATACTCACAGTGGCATTGGGCAATGTATAGTAGGTAGGCAGTGGCAGGTGATGGTTGGGGACAGTGTGGGGTACCAGTCCATCATCCTCTGCATACCACAGTTGTGTGTTGAGGTCAGCAAAATTGTGGTTAAGGTCAATGCCCTGGTGGGTCCAGCGGCCCTCTGCCCAGCCCACCAGCTCAGAGCCCTGCCAAGAAAGAGCCTTGTTCAAGTCAAGCAGGCTCTGGGTACCATACAGAAGAGACAGGAAGGCCATCATGCCAGGTGGCCTACCCTGTGGTAGGCAGTCTCATAGCCATCAGGATTCATGGAGGGTAGAAGATGAATTCGTGTTTCAGTGAGAAGCCGAGTCACTCGTGGGTCCCCTCGCAGAAACTCATGACATAAGAACTGCATCAAAAGCAGAAGCAGCTCCCGCCCCAGGGCCTCGTTCCCATGCATACCAGCCACATATCGGACCTCGGGCTCTCCTGGAAACATATGGAAGCTTAGAGTTAGCTCACACCAGAGTCTGCCCTGTGCCCACCTCTTCCCATGCCATGAAGCAGTACCCAGCTCATGCTCCCCAGGATGGTCTGACATTTCCATCACATACAGCTTCAGACCCTGGTGGCTCTTCCCGATGCTGTAGATGCGGGTGATGTTGGGGCACTGTTCATTCACCTGTTTCATCAGCTGGGATGCAGAGAGGAGCACGAGGGAGTTACACAGAGACCATGCATAACCATGGAAAGACTTACAGAGTCAGTGGTGGTCCACACAGATGGGAGCAACACAATATGATCCAGAAAAGGTAGGGGGGGGGGGGCGTGCACAGAAAAGGCGTGGTGTCATGACAAGGGTAATTGAAACTGAAAGAAGTAGGAGAAAGGGGGTCACAGAGACAAGGGGACTCATGGGTAGTCATAGCCAGTTTGCCCTGGTGGGAAGAGGACAGGCAGGCCTCCTTCCAGGGTCACAGGAGTTGGATCTGACCTTCCTCATAGCTTTGTAATTATGGTGCCGGAAGTCCAGAGAGTCAGAAGATCCTAGTGTATGGGCCTCAGGGAACAGGTCATTAGGATCTGGTGGGAAGTGAGTTCCAGATAAAAGGTTAGTTTCTAGTAAAGGATGCCCCTGACATCAGGCCCTGCCCATACAGCCTTTGCCCAGCTGCCCACCTGAGACTGGACAGGCCAGGATCTCTGCCCGGAGGCAAGGCGCACCTCCCTGGAACCAGGTCTGAGGCAGCAGGCGAATGAATCTAGCCACCTGAGGCTCTGGCAGAAGATTCAAGACTGGGGTCTCTGAGTCTGAATTGGCAGGAAATACCTGGGGACACGGAATGCCTTGCTGAAGCTGCTCAGACCTGATGCTGGCTCAAGATCCAGGAATGGAATCAAGGCTGTCATACTCTCAAGCCAACCCTCCCTGGTGGGTGCAGCTGGAGACATGCACTCCGTGAAACATGGACCCCCATTTCCACAGCTCCTGCCAGGGGGCAACCTTGAGCAGCTGTGTTTTCTGGCGTGGTTTCGGTTCATTAAAACAACATACCCATTCTGGAGTCTTGTACAAAGGAGATCCATGAGATGGAAAACCAGAGCCATGAACAGGCAAGAAGTAATTAATCCCAAGGCTCATGGTCAGGAGGGGTGTTCCATTAAGAAGATGTAGCACCTACCCCATGGTAGAATTAATGGGCTATCCCAAAGGAGATCGTGCTTGGTAAATAACTTCCCTGTGAATGCACAGTCCTGGATTTGAGCCTTAGCACTGTAAAAGGCTCCCGCTTTCTCCTGGAGTCTATGTGTGTATCTGGTTGGTATTTGCAGGGGATTCTTCCCCTAATGAACTGGTCCCAATCACTATGGGGCCACTCACCATGTCCTCGCCGGTTCTGTTCCTACTCTTCCACCAGGTCTGACTGTCATTGCTGAACTGGACCTTGAATGATGTGACCCAGTCATACCTGGCCACAGAGATAGAGAAACATTAGTGTGCCAGCAGAGACACTGTGGCACTTCCACATCCGGCCACTAACAACTTCCAGGCTAAGTGTTAGCCTGCCTCACCTCCACACAGAGTTTCTGCCCTGCGTAACAACTCCCGAGAAGCGGACAGGATTCTTAGCATCCACCTGAAGCCAAGGCTCGGTGTCTTGTTGCTCGGCGCACCAAGCCCCATCATACAGGTCACCATCCTCCAGACCTGACTGTGGACACAAGGTCATGGCGCTCAAGCTCAGATGGATCACAGAGAAGAGGGGCTGGGGGGAGGAGCCGGTCCTAAGGCCGTGCTTCCCTATTCCTCAGATCTGGCTGAGCAAGGGCTGCCGACCTGAATATTAAGCCGTCCTCGGTGTGCTCCAAGTCCAAAGGACTGGCTGCTGGAGGCCTCCAGCTGGCTATCTGAAACCCTCAAGGACTCCAGGCCTAGAGGTGGACAGCCTGTGGTAAGGATAGAACAGTGAGACAGGATTAGATAGAGGGTAACCAGAGAGGCTGAAGAACCGAGCCTAAGCTTGCTCATAGGCTAGGTGGGGCCCCTGGAAAGGCAATACCTGGTTCTTGTTTCTCAGGGAGAGTGAGGTTCTTTGCTGGGAGAGTGGTCACCAAAGGCCTGGCAGTTACCAGAGGACCAGGCTGCCTTAGCTTCTTTCGCTTCTTGACAATGATCTTTTTCTTCTTGACAACTCGCAGCCGGACATGCTGTTCTGAGGTCTCTAGGGTATCAGGAGGCAATGTACCAGAGGAGAGAATGTCATGAAGCCCAGACAGAAAGGTCTGCTAGCCCAAGAAGGCATTTGAGCCTATGGGACACCTACAACAATTACTGTCATCCTGGCATGGCGTGCAAGGCCTGTTACCTAACCCCACCTGCCTCTTTTACTCACATCTTCGGTTCTTCCTTCTTAACACGATTACATCTCTGGTCAGCGTCCCCTCTGACTCTCTGACCCAGGGGAGAGCAATGTCGAGCCATTAGAGACTGGTCACTCTGAAGATCTGAAGTTGATTTTTAACCTCCAGGATTTGCCCTGGTCCTTCTTCTTTGGCAACACCACCTCCCGCCTCTAATTTTGTACCTAACCCCATCAACCTCCCAGCCTTGCTGATCTTCAGACTAGGCCTCGGATCTTGTCCTGAAGTCCGTGCTTGGCCTACCTGCTGGCCTCAAAGCTCCCAACTCTGAAGAAGAAGCCTGGAGGCCAGACAGTCTGCCTGTGCCCATCAGGGGACAGTGATCCTTTTCTCCACGCAGCCTCGCCTCCCTGTCTTCTCCCCTCCAGTCCTTGGCCTTAAACACCACCCTGCATAGGCTTACTCTGCCGCTTTTAGTCCGGTGTTTCTTCACCTTTCCAGATTCTGCCCTCAGTTTCTTTACTTATGAAGAAGGGAGGCTGGAGTTGGGGCAGCCAGCATCCCGCTGGGCCTGCCCTAAGACTGCTGACTAGATCTGAGCAGAATGAAGCTGCTGAGTCAGCAGCCATTGCACAGGGCTGTATGTGTCCCTGTTCAAGGACAAGCTGGAGGACCCAGCCTGGGGGAGTGGGTCTGACCTGCCCAGCAGCCGACGATGGGACCCAGAGCTCACCATTTGCCTTTGTGGATGGCTGTGCAACGCTGCTATGTGGGGCCAAGGTTGAGCCCGGCGCCAGGCCCGGCACTGGGGCGCTGGGCGCCCCCAGCCCCAGACCGACGGAAGGCGCAAAGGCGGTCACAGCGAGCAAGAGACCCCACATAGCGGGAAGGGTCGGCGGGCGCGCTGTGCCGAGGTTCTTGGTGGGTTCTCTTCTTCCTGCGGGCGTCTGCGGAGCCCCCCGCCCCTTCCTGCCCGCCCGCCCTCCGCCGCCCCACGCCCCTCTGCAGCCTCCGGCCCGCCCACAGCCACTCGCCGGAATCCGACGTCCTAGGAGAGGGGAGGGCGGGCTGCCGAGAGCCGCGAGGTCGCCCCGGGGCGACTGACTCTGGTGAGCCGCTAGGACCCCTGGGGGCGGCGAGCTGGTGGCCTAGAGACCCAGTGTCGCAGCCTCACCGGTGCCCGGCTCTGCACAGTCTACAAAGCCACCGCACATTCCGTTCGACTGCGCGCGCCCATCCCACTGCAGGCACCTATGCAAGGCGCTCTGCACGTGGCCTGAATTTTAGTCAAACTTCAGTTTTACAGGCTGGTAAACTGAAGCTTGGAGTGGGCCTCGTTGACGTGGCCAAGGTAACAAAGCTGGGAACTTTGGAGAGGAAACTACAATCTGAGAGGAAAATCCATCCAGAACCTCGGGTGCCTTGCTGGGGTGGGGAGGGCAACGCGGAAAGACAGCAGGAAAGCAGTGGGGGTGGAGGGTCAGGGTTGTGGGGTAGGGGTGAGGGGTTCTCCATTAAATCCAAGACAATCCATGGGCGCAAAGAGAGGCGGCGCTTCCTCCTCAGTCCCGCCTCCTCTCTTTTTCTCTCCCTGGGCTGCCACGTTTTGGGGTTACATAACTCCAAAGGCAGCCAGAGCTGATAACCGGAGGGCTGGCGTCAAGAACCTTGAGGCCAAATCTTAATGTGATTTCTGCTCTCCCTGCTCCACCTCCTCCCTTCTTCCTCTCATCTTCCCCCAGGAGTCTGAACTTGTCTTCCCCAGGACCTCTCTAGGTTCCCCCCACATCAGAATCACCTGCCCAAAAGAACGGCCTGAGCCACTGGTGCTTTCTCTGCCTTCGCTGCAGTCCCCCAAGAAGTGTTGCCCACAGGTGGCTGGGACCCCTGAGTAAAAGGTTTAGGGCTATGGTCTATGTAAATGAACTGAATAACCTCAAGTGGGCACCTTTCCGTCAGCAGAAACAGAACCAAGGTCTGGTGGAGATGCAGGGGCCAGGTGTGGGGTTCCTAAACTGAGGCTACCTCCTGTAGGGACCAAGGGAGTAAGCCCTGCCATCTGGTCCAACTGTGGCTCTCCAGGAGGAGGGTCAGAGAACTCTGAAGGGAGTGATCACAGAGGACCCACACATGACCAAGTCCCGTCTTGGTGCTCCCACCTAAGCAGCAGGGCTAGGCCTAGCTCACCAGAGAGGCATAGAGAAATTTAAGGGCCACTACTCTCTTTTTGGTTGCCATGATAAAATACTCTGACAAAAAGCAACTTAGGGAAAGCAAGAATTTATTTCTGATTACAGGTTCAGTCAGGGAAGTTGAGGCAGAACTCAGGCAGGAACTTGAAGCAGAAACCAGACGAAAGCCTCCTGGGGCTATCAGGCCCCTGCTTAGTTAACTTTGTTATATAGGTCAGAACCACTGTCCAGGGAATGGTGCTGCCCACAGTGGGCGAGGCTCCTCATACACTGATTAGCATTCAAGACGATCCTGCTTAGGCTGAGCTCATCTCTGGTTCCTGGGGTTTTCCTCTCTGATGTGTCAAGTTGGCAATAAAAGCTAACAGGATATGTTTTAAAGCATAGACTTTCTGAACACAGGCCCAAGGCATATAGGCAAGATGGTAGCCTGCTTCCTTGGTTTGCAGGCCACTATCTGAACAGGTAGAGGGCTTCTGGGCTCCCAGCAGAAACCCCACACTCAGCCAAGTCTCAGAGAGCTCAAAGACTGAGGAGAGAAGACAGAAGTACCAACAACAGAACATCTCAGACTCAGCCCCTAATCCCTCCTTCTAGACTCCCTCTCAAGAGCTTTCATGCCCCTCTCAGTCCCCGAGCCCCTTGGCATCTTCTGACACCCATGTCTTGCTAGGCTATTGCTTCTGGCCTCGGCCACTTGGTACTTGGGGACACAAAGGCAAGAGATCAAAAGACCATGACTCCAGAGATATGACAGCAAGTTTATATCCAGTCACCTACCTGGTCTCTATCACCAAGAGCCACATGGAGGATCTTTGAATATCACAGGGCAAGTATATGTTTCAGGGACCAACCTTGTTGGACGGGTGGGGCACTGGTCCAAAGCAGCTCTTAGATGAGGAACAGGCTGGGATCAAGAAGAGCTCAAAGACGGCATGAACAGGACAGCAAGCCTCACTCTCAAGATGAAACATTAAAGAATATGATGAATAAGTAAAATTCTGATTCCCTGTCGCCTTTTTGCTTATAGGTGTGTGATCTTTTTCTATGCAGGAAGCACCAGTAATTCTAACTTCACACACACTATGAACTGGTAGGAGTCTATGGATTCTATATAGCCCAGTGCCTTAGTCAGGCTTTTACTGCTGTGAAGAGACATGATGAACATGTCAAGTCTTATAAAGGAAAACATTTGGGGCTGTCTTACAGTTCAGAGGTTTAGTCCACTGTCATCAGGCAGGAGCATGGAGGCACACACCCAGAAATGGCGTTGGAGAGGGACCTGAAAATTCTACATCTGGATCTTCAGACATCAGGAAGAGACTGCTACACTGGCCGTGGCTTGAGCATGGGAGACCTCAATACTGCCTCCTAGTGACATACCTCCTACTACAAAGACAACCTATTCCAACAAGGCCACATCTCCTAATAATGCCACCCCCTATGACCTATGGTAGTCATTTTCTTTCAAACAAACACTCCCAGACTGATGTCTATGTACTAGGGATGACCTTGGACTGCTGAGCTTTCTGATTCTGCCTAAAGAGTGCTGGAATTACAGCTGTGTGTGGACTACCACATCCAGTTTATTAAGTTTCGTGATTTAGGCTCTGTGGGCACCTGGTCACTAGGGCTGCTTTAACACTGGTAAAAGTGGATATTGTCGCCTCAATGACCTCAACTACATGGTCTACATGTTCCAGTATGATTCCACCCATGGCAAGCTCTTTGGCATAGTCAAAGCTGAGAACAGGAAATTTGTCACCAATGGGAAGACAGTCTCCATCTTCCAGGAGCAGGAGCTTGCCATCACCAAATGAGGTGATGCTGGTGCCAAGTATATTGTGGAGTCACCTGGTGTTTTCATCATGATGGAGAAGGCCAGGGTCCACCTAAAGGGTTGGGGCAAAAGTCATCACCTCTGCCCCTTCTGATAATGCCCCCATGTTTGAGATGGGAATGAACCATAAGAAGTACCACACTCACTCAAGATTGTCAGCAATGCTTCCTGCACCACCAACTGCTAACCCTCAACCCAGCCTAAGTCATCCATGACAACTAAGACATCACAGTACATGACATCACCACCATTCAAAACATCATGGACAACCCTTCTGGGAAAGTGTGGTGTGATAGTTGTGGGGCTGCCCAGAACATTATCCCTGCATCCACTGGCACTGTCAAGGTTGTGGACAAGGTCATGTTAGAGCTGAACAGGATGCTCACTGGCATGGCCTTCCATGTTCTTGCCCATAATGTGTCTGTTGTGGATCTGACCTGCCACCTTGAGAAAGCTGTCAATCTTTCTTCTGATCTCTGTGGGTACCCGGCATTCCATGGTACACTGACATGCAGACAAAACACCCATACACAGAAAGTAAATTTAAGTTGTTTTTAAAAGGTAGTGAAGCAGGCATCCAAGGGTCCTACAGGGTATTTGGGGGCTGCAGGAGGAGGAACAGGCGGAACCTGTGACTTTAACACTCCTTCACTCTTGATGCTGGGGCTGCCGTTTCCAAGCTCACTTGTCAAGCTCAGTTCGGCTACTGGTGGCGCTTATGGTTCACATGGCCTCCGTGGAGTGAGAAGCCCTAGACCACCCACCAGGAAGAACAAGAAAGGAAGAGAGAGGCTCTTGACTGCTGGAGAGTTCCTCTCTAAACTCAGCCCCCAACATTCCTTTTTAATTTTTTTTTTATTCTTTAATCTTCTTTTACAGTCCAGTCTTTATACCCCTCCTGGTCTGTCCTCTGACTGTTCTTTATCCCATACCTTCTCCCCCGCAACTCCCCCTATTCTCCAAGATGATGTCCCACCCCCTCCAATCCCCACACCACCAGACCTCCCCACTCCCTGGGGCCTCAAGTTTCTTGAGGGTTAGGTGCATCTTCTCTCATTGGGGCCAGAGAAGGCAGTCCTCTGCTGCATATGTGTTGGGAGTCTCATATCAGCTAGTGTTTGCTGCCTGGTTAACTCCCAACATTCTTAGCATCTCCTGTCACAGTTTCCATTCCAGGTCCCCAGAAGTGGGGAGCTTGAAGCTCTAATCCCCTGAATAACATCACTGAAGTTCACTATACCAGAAAAAAACGTTTTGCAGTATTATTTTGTATTTGAAATTTCCAAAACCAACTTTCAAGCATTCTTTCTTTATTTTTGTGAGCTTTTTCTAGTTTCTTGGAGGTTTGTTTATTATCCTACTTTCTGGACATATTCCTAAACAATTCCCCCAGGATTAGCTCTGCCATCAACAGATTCTACTGATAGCTTTGACCTCCACTAGCTGATCATGGAGTTGCTTCATTTCCAAGCTATGGGTGACTAAGTAGCCATCTGGGAATCTCTCTCCCTCCTATCCTTCTTCTCAACTCGTGATTCCATCATATTTAATGAATTACCACTGTTTCAGTGAATCCTCTTCAGATGCCAAGGCTGCTCTTGCTCAATGGTTGGTTCATCACAATTCACAGAAGTGGTTATACTAATGGTCGTGGCTTATGACCAAGAAAGGTTGCAGGCAGACTAAAACCAACAATAGAATAATGGACAGCAGGCAGAGTACAGGACTGGGTGTGAGCTTCCAGTTGTTCATCTGAAAATGGAATCAGGTAGGCAGTACTTATTCTTCCAGCAGTATATATGACAGCGTGTACCAAGTGCTGTGAGAGAAATTCACTGCATGCCCAGTGTCCAGAATTTTATTGGAAGATCAGTCACACAAGTATAGCTGACTGTCCATGTTGGTTGAGTAAACCTTCTAGAATCCAAGGTAAGCCTAGTTTCTGGTCTAAGTCCCCAACAAAAATCATATTGTTGACATAGACTATTGATAGGGTCTAAGACTTCTGTGTAAACAGAGATGCTTATATTGAATATAATATCTCAAGGACTTAGAAACTAGATCCTTAGAGAGCCCAGTAAGAGCCAACCTCCTTTCTTTTTTTTTTTTTTTTTTTTAACTTCTGAGAACCTCAGGCTTTCAGAACATTGGTCTAAAAGTCCATGGTCTGCCCTAGGAGTTAGAACGCAACAGAGGCTGGAGACCTGACACATGGGGATCACATCAGAAATGATTGCTGAATGAAGAATAGCCTGAGAAAACCCTCAGTAGAACTCTCCTGCAGATTATGCAGAGCGCCTTGCTCTCACTACGTCTTTAGTCACACACCCTGCTCCCGACCCCTTGCACGTGTGGACTGTTTTGTCTCTGTAGATCAGTCAGGACCTGACTCTTAATTCCATAGTCCAAGGATACAATCTTGTGGCTGCACCAGAAATGAGCAGACTAGTGGAACTGGCAATTTTAAACCTGAATGTTAATTTTCTCATTTACAAAGACAATTGGGACTTAGACAAAAAACGGGATCCTCTACTATAGCCTGTGTCCCTGTAGGCAAATTTATGTCAGAAACACAAGTCCCAAGAAACAAAAGCCAGTGGAAGAGCCATGAAGTGGTGAGTGACATGAAGAGCAAATGACTCTGGCTCTAAGGTCTGTCAAGTCCATCAGCACCAAACATGTCAAGACCACCTGCCGGGGATCTTTGGGTGGGGTGTCCCGGGTGGGGTATCCTGGGTGGGGTGTCCTGGGAGGCAGCTTAATGCTCTTTCCACCATTTTCTCTCAACCTCTCCTTTTCCTGGGCGCTATATTGCCAGTGTCTCCCCAGCTCCAACCCCTTCAGTTTTCCTTCAAGGTATGAGTAATATTTAAATTTATGTCATTTCTACTCCTGTCTTTTGTCACCAAACCATGTATTTAGCAGCTCTGTAGCCACCACCCCCCAACCATTGATTCAGTGGGAATAAGTTTATTCTCGTTGAATAATTATAATCGGTAATGGTGACCAATCCACTTATTCCATGATCATTCCTTAATTTCATTCTTTAGTAGTGGTCTTCACTTTCCATTTGGATCTTATGTGAGGCATAGTGGTGCCTGCCTGCAATCTTAGCACTCGGGAGAATGAGATGGGGAATCATCAAGTTACACGAAGAACCTTGATTTCAAGGTTAGCCTGGAATACATGAAGAAACCCTATTTCAAAACAACTTGAAGTCATGATGTTGTAAGACTCTTAGGTTCAAGACCTCTTTTTTTTTTCTTTGTTTTGTTTTTCAATTTCCTGGGCAGCATCCTGTTATATAGTCCAGTTTGGCCTTAAACTCACAACATTTCTGTCTCAGCCTCTGAGCACTGAAATTAAAGCATAAGCCACCATGCCCAGCTCTCTGTCCCATTGCTGAAACCATAATACCTCTCAAAACTGCAGTGCTTAAAACATCCAAATAGGATCCTCTTGCCCCTCCTCACCCCTGCCCCATGGCTAGGTTGTATTCTAGAAAAGTCTATTCTGCATCCCAAAGTTGCAAACTTGATTTTCCCACTACCATCAAAACCCCACAGGCCTCACCCACTCTCAGGGAAGAATGCCTGAACGACATCTTAGATGTGTAGCCTGGAGAACATTCTGGAAGATGCAGAAGTCCAAGCAGCTGTTGTTTTAGCATGCTTTCCTGACATCGCAGAACCGGTGGGAAGTCCCTGGTGCAGAGAATTATTAGCCAAGGCAAGTGGATGAGTCTTAGTTCTCAGAAACACTGATTTGCTAGCTAAGCCCCACCCAGGCCACCAGTGCTTATGAGGCAAGACAAACTGTTGTTCTTCCCTGATAATAGGTCACAATGCCCCCAGGGTGTCCAAATCTAGAATGGTTGACCCAAGTGGGAGGAGGTGAGGAGGGTTGGTTAAGATGTGGGGTGGGAGTTGGGGGAGGGAGATCCCCAAAGAGGCTAGTTCCTCACTCAGTGAGTGTATGCCAAGGCCCTCCTCCCTTCCCTGATCCCTAATCTCCTAGCACTAGGTCTTCCTAATAACCCCCAGGACCCAGCTCTGCTTACCCATGCCCAAAGCTCCTCTAGATCCATCCTACTCCCTCCCAGGGGTCTGGATACTGAAGAGGAATTGAGTAGGGTTAGTGAGCCATGTGTGTCCCCTGGGACTTCAGCCAGGCCCAGCTCCTGGACAGTATCCTAGGGTTGGGGGCACTAGGAGTGACAATTCGAACAGTCTTCTCAACGGCTGGCCTAACCCTGCTGCTCCTGTTGCTGACCAGCTTCCTTGTTTTTGACCTGCTCCATGGGTAAGTGCCACTTGTCAGATAGGTGTCCCAAGCACGGGGACAAGTGAGCAATTGCCTCAAGCTGCCATCTTCTCTCTCCACAGGTCCACAGGTTGCAACCTGCAACGACACAGACTTCTCCCAATGGGTCAGAGCCAGGGGGCTGGTGAAGGTCCAGGACAGCAAGCAGCTCCCCTCTCCCCAGTAGGGACAGTCTCAAGACTGCTCAGCCTCCAGGATGCACTGCTCCTGCTGTTCCTGGGCCTGGGCCTGATCTTGGGAGGCCCTGGTATACCCTTAGCCATGCTGGGCCTAGCTTTCTGTATCCATCCTTGGGCCTGAGGGCCCTCCTAAAGAGGAATGCCTTCTAAAAATACACCATCCAATCTGCTCTCAGATTTCTTCTCCATCCTGAGCTACATGAGGGTAAGGTTGTGTGGTAAGGATAGAATATTCCATAATATTCAGCTTGAACCTCAGGGCCTTCTAGTTCTATGATATGGACATTTGACAACTGGGTCTGAGGGTTAGGGCATTAAGAGAAGGCAGAGAAAAGAGTAGTTACAGCAACCAACTCCAGCCATGAAGTTGGAGGCAGCCATCAAGGAGGGACAGGTATGGGGAAGGCTTCCTACAAGCAAGGAGAATGGTATCCGTAAGGCTTGCTGAGCTGTCCTGCCAGCCTGGAGGGCCATTAAGTAAAGGACATAATTGACTCTCACACTATGCAACAGCTCCTCTCTTGCCTGGGCCCCACCCAAGCCCGGGTCATAATGCACTCCTTTGGGGACGGTGGGGTGAGGGAGGGTAAGACTGGGACCTAGCTGCCAGGCCAGCCTAGGCACAACAGGAAACACCATGACTTAGGTGGCTCTGCCCCAAGGTAAGTGCTAGGCCCTAGTTCAAAGCCCAATCCTGCCCATGCTGGTATCCTCCTGAACCCTGCATGCCTACCTATCCAGAGGTCCTGGACATCTCCAGGGCTGCTCCTGCAGCTGGCCTGGCCCTGTCCACAGGTGCACCAGCCGTGATGCAGCAGCCACGAGTGGAGACGGATATCATCGGGGCTGGCGAGGGGCCCCAGCGGGCAGTGCCCTGGTCAGCCTGGGTCATCCGTCAGGACTGGGTACGCTGGTGGGTATGCCACATACCTCGGAGCTGGACCCAGTGGTGGAATACTTCAAGCTGGCGGCAACCACTACAGCGTATGTTATGGGGTCTGGAGGGGACACTCTACCTGCTGCTGGCACTGATGCTATGTCATGCACTCTTCACCACGGGCTCCCACCTGCTGAGCTCCCTATGGCCCGTGGTGGCTGTGATGTGGAGCCACCTGCTGCCAGCTATTCTGCTGCTTGTCCTCAGTGCCCTGCCTGCTCTGCTCTTTGCTGCCTCCTTCCTGCTACTCTTCTCCACACTGCTAAGCCTCGTGGGCCTCCTCACCTCCATGACTCACCCAGGCTATGCTCAGGACTTGGACCAATAGAAGGGCAACGCCATCTTACTGCCTGTGTCTGTTGAGCCCTGGCCTAGGGCCTAAGCCCCATGGGGAGGGGGGGACAGTGGAACTTCAACAGACCTCCGACCTCCAGTCACAAACACAAGTGGGGTCTGGCTTCTGGGCATCTACCTTAAACCCACATTGGTGTCAGGAACAGGACAGACAGTTTAGCCAGGAGCAAGAGCTTGGACAAACCACTGAGAGCACCCGTATGGATGTGGTAACGTCACGTGGTCTTCCTGGCAGAATCTTTTTGTCACATCACCTCAGCCCTCCCAGCTTCAGGCTTCCTGAGCGTTTCCACCTACACACCCCGGACGTGTCTGGATTTCTCTCGGATCCTCTCTTTCTACTTCCAGGAGGAGCACACACTCTGGAATGGGTCTTACTGTCAGAAAGATACCTAGGGATCTCACCTCACTCACCTCCCAGGAGTGGGAAAAAGGCCAAAGAGGCCAATCATGGTAGTGAGTGTGTGTGTGTGTGTGTGTGTGTGTGTGTGTGTGTGTGTGTGTGTGTAGACTGGACCCAAGGCTTTGTGCATAAAGCTTATTTATGCACTCCACCTACACACTCTTATTTTTTTTTAAGAGCCCCCAGGCCTGTTACAAAAAATCAAAGTCCTATTTCAGTCACCCATATCTTGGCCAATTCATTACTTTTGAGCCTTGGTGTTAAGTGAACCCCAATGTTTTCATGGAGTTGTTTTGATCAAAAGTCAGTATCTATTTGCAAAATACCTTGCTTTTGTTGTTGTTGTTTTGAAATGGGGTCTCATGAAGTCCAGGATGGCTTTGAACAATTTAGCTGAGGAAGACTTTGAATTTCTAATCCTGTTGTCTCTATGTCCAGAGTCCTGGGATTAAAACTTGTGCCATCATGCCTGGTTTTATGAAAAGTAATTTAGGACCAAACAGCAGTTAAGATGTTTTGGACTCCAAAAACACTATATAAGCTCAAAAGGCCTTTTGATTCAGAAGCTAGGCTTCCACAGAAACTGTCACGTATGGAATCCCAGTCCTAAAAAAAAATTGACACATATGGACGGTGTGATGAAATGTGAAAGGCTGTGTGTCCCACGGCCTCAGGCTAGGCAGATACTGAAGTCCATGAGTTGTGCAATGCTTGAAGCTGGAGCCTGGTGCCGGGCGATGCGTGCAAAGCTGTGTGAGTGGGAATACCAGCTCAGGGATTTCCAGAATGGATTCAGCAGGCTGCTTCCACCCACACTTTCCTGGAGTTTGGCCGTTTACCTATCTGCTGAGCCGTCCACACAAAGCTGTGAGTGTCAGTTACCAAGTAAGGTGGCAGACATGTTAGACAATCTGCCCACAGCTGGGGCTCAGATTTCAGTCTCCATTCACTCCTGACCTCGACCCAATCCCTGCTGCTTCCCAGATCTATCTAAGGTTATATCTAACCTGAAAATCATTGCTTCTGAAGCTCTAGGCAGAAAAAAACACTCATGCACCTTGAGTCATAGTTCATTTTGGCCAAAACCTGCCACGGTTTTAGAACTCTGTTTTACTGGAAGACATCTTCATACTGGTAGATAGCTTCGGTGCCTAAAACCCCAAGCCAGTCCTTCTCTTTGTAGCTCCCCCTGCAATGTGGCCGTGTGTCAAGGCTAGACATGGGGATGGTGAAGCATTGCTTTTACAGCAGTGGTTACCAATGATGTAATTCCAGGACTATCACATTCTTGCTCCATGAATGATCTATTCCTCACCTCTCTGCCTATCTGCCTGCCCCCCCCCCCACCTCATGTAGTTCAGACTGTCCCTAAACTCACTATGTAGTTGGGAATGACCTTGAACTTCTGATCCTCTTGCCTCTACCTCCCAAGGGCTAGGTTTACCAGGATGTGCTCCCATGCCTGGTTTATTTGGTGCCAGTGACCAAACTCAAGATTTCCTGCATCTTAGGCAAGCACTCTACCAACCGAGCTACATTACTAGCCCTGATAAGTCTTTCTGAATTTCATTTTCAACCTGGATATAACAAAGACATAGACACTTGCTTTGGGGCATCTGGCTTGCAAGGTGAAGTGCCTGAACTAGCTCCTAATGCCACAACACAATACACACACACACACACACACACACACACACACAGAGAGAGAGAGAGAGAGAGAGAGAGAGAGAGAGAGTGTGTTTGTTTGTTTGTTTGTTTGTTTGTTTGTTTTAATCAGGAGCAGGATAAGCACTCACCAGTGCCAAGGCCAGGCTGTTTGTGTCCCAAACAGCTAGTAAAGAGAAAATCACATGGACAGGAGAAAATACAACTTAAATGAAAATCCTATGGCTCCTGTTAGAGAGGAAGCCCAGGCCTAGCGGTGTGTTAAGTCAAAGAGTCTAGATGTCTAGATCGCTGAGACTTCAGAGTTGTCTGTGGTGGGAATAGAGACTAAGAGGCCTAGCCTGGACCATGTATCACTGGCCAGGGACATCACTCCAGAGACCTTGGGCCATTATAATTAAGAGGAGAGGAGGTATTAATATTAATCAAGACCATATTCAGGGGACACAATGTCAATGTAGGTGAGAACAAAAAAGGTCTTTTCACCTCTCCTCCAATCAAAATATACATCCTGCCCTCCTGACCTGCTGCTGTGGGTGGGGTGATGCAGTGAGACAGGAGTGCAGACAGGCAGTCCTTACCAAATTAGAGGTTCTTATATTCTATAACCCAGAAACTCAAATCAATTCTCACAGAGGTCCTCGAGGGCATTGCTCTTTGACATGTGGTTAGTTCAGTCTCGGCATCTCTTAGCTTTTCAACTCTACAGACTCTGTGGGACTGCTGAAATGTCTCAACAGTTAAAAGCACTTGCTCTTGCAAAAGGACCCTGGGACAGTCCTCAGAATCTACATGTCAGCTCACAACCATCGGTTACTTCAATTACAGAGGATCAGATGACACTGTCTGCACCAGGCACTCATGTGGCACAGATACATATAAGCACTCATACATATAAAAAATTAAATTAAAAAAATGTAGACTCTGGGGGGGTGGGTTAAGGATGTGGTTCATTTTAGTAGAGTGTTTGCCCAGCATGTGGCCTTGGGTTTGATCCCTAGCACCACATAAACTTGACATGGAAGCTCTTGTCTGTAATCTTGTCACTTGGGAAGTAAACTCAGGAGGAGGAGCAAAAGTTCAAGGCCATCCTTGGCTACATATCTAGCTACATATCTAGCTTGAGACCAGAGTAGATTACATGAGACCACATTGAGAGAGAGAGAGAGAGAGAGAGAGAGAGATATTGATTTTCCAGCTCCATTTAGACCTGCTGAGCTAGGGCCTGTATTTTCCAAGACTCCAAGGTGACAGGTGTTTGTGATGCACTGCCCAGGGCATGTGGTTGAGGACTGTACTGTGCTGTTGGTGGCCATGGGAGGGTAAAGCATGACAACGAGGAGGGCAATAGAAGGGACAGAAGCTACTTGGACCAGTCTTGAGATCTTAGTATAAAACACAGTTCACATGCACATGTTGAAAACATATAGTGGCATAACAATACTTCTTTTTGTAAAAACACCAAAAAACAGAATGGCACGTATGACTAGCCCCAAGCATATGGGAGTGGGATATAGTGTGAGACCTTGAGAAAAAAAAACCCTGGGCAGTGGTGGCGCACGCCTTTAATCCTGGCACTTGGGAGTCAGAGGCAAGCAGATCCGTGAGTTCAAGGCCAGCCTGGTCTACAGAGCAAGTTCCAGGATAGCCAGGGCTCTACAGAGAAACCCTGTTTCAACAAAACAAACAAAAACCAAAAATCAAAATAATCCCTAAAATTCTTTATATGAACCTGGAACCTGTCCACTTTGTTTAAATGACTTAAAATGCAACCCAGTGGAAAACAGTCACACTGGAGTCAACGTGTTCCAAGCTTTTCCAGTTGAGCCAAGAAGAGGTGTCTCAATTGACCTGATGTCCCAAACCACTAGGTGAATATTTTTTTGCTTGCCCTTCCTCATCTCACCCACAGTATTTTGTTTTGTTTCTGATGGGTTTGGAATGAGAAGCTGATATCTACTAATGGTTTGTTTTAGCCAGAAAAAATGGTCAGGCATAGTTCAGCTGATTCATACCAATATAGTACTATAGTATCTTGATACTGAGAGGAAAGAGAGAGAGAGAGAGAGAGAGAGAGAGAGAGAGAGAGAGAGAGATATGCATGCAATATGACTTATCTCTGCCTCGAGGAATAGGGAGAAAAGAGGACCCAGAAGGATCTCTAAAGATGGTCAAAGGGGAAGGATCACAACTGGGCACTCATTAACGAGCAAGCCCGGCTGAGAAGGACAGGAAGGAAAGGCGTCCCTAGAAGGAACACCTGCAGTGCCTGAGAAACTTACAAGGCTCAGTGTGTTAAGACTAGACTGTATAGGGCATGCTCAAGGGTGACCTGCCCTTGGCCAAAGTGAGGAGTGAGAAAACCTCACTATCCAGGAGTGGGTGGCAATCTGCACAGCGAGGTCGAAAGGAAGGACATTATCAAAAGCCGACCACTGTTTCAAGGGCTCAGTTGTGCAAAACGGGAAAGGTCGCTGGCGGGGGGAATGGGGTGGGGAGGGGAGTGCCTGTGTTCCTGGATGACAGAACACCTGCTCTAGAGAGTGGCCTCTAGAAATCCCCTTTGGCTAAGTGGAGAGGAATAGTGAGGGCAGCTGGCAAACATTGTGTAGAAGGGGGTGGAGAGGAGCCTGACACTGATAAGAAAATCCCAAGCCCAGCCTGGGATACGAAGGCCACGGGCACTCACAAGGCGAAAGACTGCTGCCCTGGGCCACCCGAGAGGCCCAAAATCCTAGCACGGGGAATCTGGTGCTCAATGTAGTGAGGCGCGCCCCCTGGCGGAGATTTGTGGCTCTGGCCGTGAAAAGTTGGCCTTGGCTAGAGTCCCCCAGGGTGAGCAGGATTCCGCAAGCCTGGACGCCAGTCTTGGGGTGAACGGGTCAGAACTTGGGGGATATGTAGAAATATCAGGTCTACTACCATCAGGATGACAGCTTTGTTGCCTCCACACTTACTTTCCTAAATCCTCAGTTGCCTACCCCAGCAAGAGAAACTTAAGGCTTGGAAGGTTCAGCTGAGAATCCTGGGACCGACAGGATTCCAACTTCTGGCTTGGCCCTGGGTGTCTTTGAAGAGAATCTGGATACAATTAACTTTGTAAAACATCTTTTTCAGCTGAGTCAACGTTTCCATTTATATTTTGTAATGATACTTCTGCTTCCTTTATACTTATAGCTCACCTTTCAAGTATTTTTCATCTTAAAATAATAATTAAAAAAAAAATGTTAGGGCTAGGAATGTGGCTCCGTGGTGGAGCTCTTGCCCGGGAGACATGTGATGCCCAGGGTTTGATCTCTGATACTGCAGTAAAAATCGTTTTAAAAGAGATTAACTTAACATGTTAATTCTACCATAGTTTCTTCCCTGCCTTCAAAGGTCTGACCCCCCCTAAATAAAATAGAAAATGTTGGTATGTGCATCAATATTTCACATTGTATGTCTGCATGCTCAGAGGCCATACAATAAGCCTCAAGAATACCTATATCCTGTGAGACAGGGCCTCTCATGGCCTGAGCTCCCCAGTTAGGCTAGAATGGTTGGCCAGGCAGCCCCAGGGATCTGTCTATCTCTGTCTCCCTAGCACAGTACTTAGCATTCTTATGTGAGTTCTGGCCATCAAACTGGTCCTTATGTTTGCAAGACTAGCACTTCACCTACTGAGCTGTCCTCCCAGCCCAATAGTTCACTTTTAAAAATAACCGAGTAGTATTCTAATGAGTGATACACCAAATTTATTAACCCACCTTTTGGTGGATGGGCCTGAGTCATTCAGGTTTTGTAATCACAACGGTTAAGTCTTTATATGATCAGGTTTCTGTCTTGTGTAAGTAAACACAGATGAGACAGCTGGATCATAAAGTAGGATCTTTTCTTTATTAGCCATGCCAGCAGGAAATGGTGCTACCTCGTTACGGTTTGTATTTGGATTATTTTAGTGGCTGAAGATGTCGAACATCTGTTGACATGTTTATTTACAATCTGTCTTCTTTCCTTAAGTGTTCAAACTGTTTGCACTCCCTTAAATTTACTAGACTTTTGAGTTATGTATTCTAAACTAGACAGAGGAGTGTTTCTTTATCCTAGAATCAAGTCTTTTATTAGATAGTCTGATTTAAAAATACATTCTCCCAAGCTACTGCTTGCCTTCTCTTCACAGCCTTTGGGAGAACAGGAGTTTTGCATTTTAATGAAATACAGTTACAAGGAACTACACTGGTTTGACTTCACCAAAAAGCTGTCTTTGGAAGGAAGGTTGCCCTTCCCCCACCCCCATTTCAGACCCAAGCATATTTGTCTCAAAAAGTCTTCCAGCTCCCCTTTGTGTGAGGGTAGACTGACCTCTAATTTCTGGGACAGGAAGGGACGAGAACTGCAAAACTGCTTAAGGTTGTATCTACTCCACATCAAGGTGGCCTGGCCCATGGAGATCCCCAAAATGCCAGTGTGGAGAATCTGGTGCTCAAGAGATCTGTGGCGCTGGCCATAAAAGTTCAGTAGTGGCTAGAGCTCCCTAGGGGATTGGGATTCCATCTAGGGGGCAAACTATTTTCAACAGACGGTACTAATGTTTCTCCATGGCATAGTGTCTACAGTGGGGGAGAGAGCCACATAATTCAGTCATGGGGAGCTCATCTATAGAGAGAAAGTTCAACTGAGAACCCAATGAATTGCCTCAACTTTCCCAGCTGATTTTTTCTGCTGGATGTTGTGCCTGACTTTAAGACATTATCTCTGTTGCCTTTTATTCTTTCACTTGGATGCCCCCTCGGGAATCCAGCTGACTGACTTAAGGAGGTTTTCCAAGTACATTTCTGTGGGGCGTTTTGAACACCCAGTCTGATGTTTACTCTCTTTCTCCCTCCCTCCCTCCTCCTCTTCTCCCCCTCCCCCATCTTTCCCTCCCTCCCTCCCCCCATTTAGTCTTGGCTGTCCTGAAACTCATGTAAGTTATGTAGACCACGGTGGCCTCAGACTGACAGAGATCCTCCTGCCTCTGTCTCCCAAGTGCTGAGATTAAAGGCAAGTGCCACTGTGCCTGGGATAGTTGCTCTTGTTACTTAATTCTTTTAAATTGTTTTTTAAATTACTTTATGCGTAGGAGTGTTTTGTCTGCATGTATGTCTCTACACATGTGCTTTCCTTGTTCCCACAAAGGCCAGAAGAGGGCATGAGATCCCTCGGAATCGGAGTCACAAAATGAGCCACCCTGTGTGTGCTAGAAACTGCAGAATCTCTGGAGGAACAGACAATACTCTTAACCACTGCGCACCTCCTTAGCTCAATACTTATTCTTTTATTTTAGTTTGCCTCTATAGTTAATAAACTCTCACAGATCATTCTCTGGACTACACAGTACAACAGCATATCAAACTGTTATTTTATGGGCCTGATATGATGGCACAAGCCTTAAATCCCAGCACTCAGATGCAGAGGCAAGTACATCTCTGTGAGTTTGAGTTCCAGGACAGGTAGGATTACATAAACCCTGTCTCAAAAAAATTTTTTTTTATATATTATGCTGTTGGTGTTAAATCTAGAATATCTTTGTCCAACAATAGGCTACCAACTATTTTCCTCTAGATTTGTCGTTTAACATTTTACATTTTGGGTTATGAGCTATTTCCAGCTAATATTTATGTGGTACAAATTACAAATTGAAATGCATTTTCTTCAGATGGCTATGCATTGATTTCTCCACTTTTTAAGTCTATCTTCTACTAGCGTGTTTACATTTTTAAAATGTTATCCTTTGTGTATACAAGTGTTATGCCTTCATGCATGCTCACAGAGGGATCATGCCTACTGAAAGGAAGCATTTCTGTTACCTCTGGCAAAAGGACATATGGCTCCATTGACATGCATCTGTGGCTGCATATCAAAGCCCATGCCAGTCTCCACACTGTTAGTCCCTACTTATAAATTTCGAAGTCCCCGTATTCCTTCCCTCTCACCCATTTCCCTAGCCCTCGTCATGGCCGGTCAACTTCTCTCTGCTCTGAACTCTTCCAGACGCTTGTAGCTGTTCTCATATCTATATAATAAAAACCTTAACCATATCATGGAGCACTCATGTATATCACTGTATGGGCTCCAGACATTGAACTTAGGTCATTAGTCTCGGTGGCATCTTTACCTATTGAGCCATCTTACTGACCCCAAACAAACATATCTTTGAGGCAAAGTCTTCCTGTGTGCACTGTAACTAACTTGTACATTAACTTAATACTAGATTACCTTTTATAATAATTTGTTAGATATTTTTAAATAGATAATCTGCTGTCTGTCAGTAAGTTGTCTTGCTGTCCAACCTCTGAGACTGAACAGAAGTGGTGACAGTAGACATGATAGCTTCTGACCTTTGGGGGAAGTATTCAGTTCCTTTTTTATTTTTTTAAGATTTATTTATATGAACACACTGTAGCTGTCTTCAGACACACCAGAAGAGGGCATCGGATCCCATTACAGATGGTTGTGAGCCACCATGTGGTTGCTGGGAATTGAACTCAGGACCTTTGGAAGAGTAGTCAGTGCTCTTAACCACTGAGCCATCTCTCCAGCCCTCAGTTCCTTTCATTAGTCTGATTTTAGCTAGAAGATTTTAGTTTTTTTATGTGTATTGGCATTTTGCCAATGTGTGTGTGTGTGTGTGTGTGTGTGTGTGTGTGCGCGCGTGTGTGTGTGTGTGTGTGTGTGTGTGTGTGCGCGCGCGCGTGCGTCTGGTGCCAGAATCCAGAAGAGGGCATCAGATTCCTGGGACTGGAATTGTAGCTGGTTGTGAGCTATACATGGGCACTGGTGCTCTCCACCACTGACTCATCTATCCAGTCCCCATTTTACTATTTTTCATCCATTCATGGTCTAAACAGAAAATTTTTTAGCTGAGTAAAGTCATCAAAAACTGACAGTAAATTAATATGTATTTAATAGTGAAAACTCAGATAATTCTTTTTAAATATTCATTAAACAGGGCTTTGGAGATGGCTCAGTTGGTACAGTGCTACCATGAAAGCACTTCAGTCTGGGCCTCTGGCACCTAGTATAAGCCAAGCACGGCATGCATCTGTAGTCCCAGCATGGGATGGGGCGCAGGATAAAAGGGCAGATACAAGACGCTCCCTGAAGCTGCAATGGGGAGAAGCCAGTGAACTAATCAGTGAGCTCCAGGTTTACCCAGAAACCCTCTCAAGAAAGAAAACCAGAGGAAGATACCACTATTGGTTGACCTCTCACCTCCAAATGCATGTATACAAGCACCTGTGCACCCAAATACACTTCTAATTTTAAAAGATCCAGTCAAAGGTGACTCAAAATGATTCCATGTCCACTGTGTCTGAATCTTTGCATAAACTAAGAAGTACACAGTTAAAAGCTTAACCTAGTCTTGATGGATAGGATGCCCTTTGGTTAGGAGAGCTTCCTAATTTTCAGGAAGTACACATATTTTATATGTACAAACCTCACACATCGATTTAGAAACTGGAATGATTTTTAAATCCTATTCATTTGGTTAAGTGAAAAAGCCTGATGAAACAGAATGCTTATCAAATGATTCTATTCATATAAAACCCTAGCAGATCAGTATCAAGTGCTTGGGGACTAATATGAAATATAAGGAAGCTGTAGGCAGGAGACAGAGGGGGAAACTATAAAATAATTTATAATTTCACAGATATACTTACCAAATTGTACACTTTAAATATGCTAATTACATCCTAGAAAGGTTTTTTTTTTTTTTTTTTTTTGAATGTCTATTTTCTTGTGATGAGAAAGGATACTTTTACTATTTTATGTCTGGATGCACCTCATGATGCCACATGATGGCCATACATTCTCCACAAAAACTAGGCAGTAGTCCACTTTTGTTGGAAAATTTTCAGTTTACATCAAACTAAGGAAAAACTAATAGTTTTACTTAAAATAATTTTGTGTCATGGAGGTAGATCAGTGGATAGAGGAGATTGTTGCACAAGCCTGACAACCTAGATTCAATCCTTGGATCCTACATAAAAGTGAAGACTCACAAAGTTGTCCTCTGATCTCCATAGGTGCTGTACCACACCACGACACACACACACACACACATGCACTGTGCACGAGCGCAAGCACACAGTTTAAGCAGCCCCTCCCACAAGGGCACACAGGCTTGTACTGCTTTCACTCCCATTCTAGAATGTGCAGAAACTGACACTGAACCTATCATTTGAAAATCATGGTTCTGTGAGCGAGGCAGGGTGGGTCACATTTTGGAGACAATGAAAATTTAGTTCTGTCCTGATTAGTCAATAGTGGGCCTTTATATTGGGGCAACCTAAGCTCTAATCATTCTTACACCTCAAAACAAAGTTCAGGGAATAATTTGAATATAAATGATGACATGTATAAGGCCTTTTTTCTTTTAAACTTTTCAATTATATGACAGCCAAAATAAAATCTCTTTATTCTTTTTAGGATAGATTTTAAGTGTAAGAGTATCTATCTTATTTCAAAAGACTTTAAAGGGCTAAAAGAAAATATTTTTAAAAGGGTTGGGGCATGGGAAGTCAGGGGTAAAATGGGGTAGAAATGAAGAACACAGAGGAGGCGCGTACACAGTATTAAGCACACCATTTCGAGGTTGCTTACAGAGTGTGAGCTCTAGAATTAAGCCCAGAATTCAAGGAAGATGTAGAAAAGGCTGAGAAAGGCTCAGGAGGGAAGGTGATACGGCCCTCCACAGGACAGGTCAGCCACTAACACCAATGACCCATCAGACTAGAACAGCACCAGCCCATAAGGCTAGAAACTCAAGTTTTTTCCCCTGGAAATCAATATAGGTACAGTTTTCTCCAACACTGGAGAATCAAAGATACAAAAGTCTCTATAAGAAAATGCAGAAAGTGACAAGGGACTGGACAAACTGTAGCTGGAGAAGATTGCCCTAACAATGACTTTTGATGATGAAAAGAAAAAAATCCATTTCTGCAAGGAAAATTATCAAAATTCTTATCTCTGTAAAAATAAACCAAAAAAAAAAAAAAGCTTTTAATTTTTGTCCCCTTTTAATCTCGTTCAGAAGAAAAGAATTCATACATTTGTTTTGGGCACTGTGTTGGTGCCTCTGCAAGTCTCTTGTCCCCTCCGAAAGTTTTATTAACTCACATTGTCTGAGACCACTTCTTTATCACCTGCCTATGTTAACAGTGCCCATATTGTTAACCAAAATCCATTTTGCTGGTCAGTTTTTCTGTTTTCTTTTCAGTAGGATGTTTTCCTTTTCAAAGGTCTCATTAGCAGGAACAAAAATGAACCCAAGAATTCTGTTCCCTCCATTCTAATTCAAATGTAATGGGTCCTCACTACTCAACTCTCTGCCCATTGTCGCCATTATGGGCAAGTGCCTCTGCCACCACCCTGTCCACCAGTGTCTGCTTTGTTCTCACTGAGCACTGCATCAAGGGACCAATGGGGTGCTAACTGGTCTCTCACCTGAACTTGGAAGCTTCTCATTTAGGTCCTTACAACTTACTGAATGTCTGCCAATGACACTTTTACTCAGTAATTTATATTTCCCAGTCCCAAAGACCTGTTGGTAACAAGGGACCCTCTGGGGATCTTTATTTAGTGTGCATGTGTTCTTGTGAAGATGGACCTGTGCTACAAGAGTGTATTCACAGATTTCTAAATACTTTGTAACAGAGGCCAAGAGCAGCTTCCCCATGCCTTAAGGTCATGGTTTGGGAGACCCACTCCCTCACACAGGAATGTCACTCTGTCCTTCCATGCTTTTATTGATATCAGCAATGGACAAGAACACCCCAGCCCAACAGCTAGGTTATCAGGCAGACCCTCCAGGGCCGTTGGCATCTCTAGCCCCAACCTAAGATCCTGCCTACCCAGGCCATGTTCCCGAGTGAGCATGTCCCCGTCTGTCCTGTTTATATGTGTGGATCAGTCTGTCTGAGTGTCTGAGTCGATGCCTGCATGGGCCCCTGATCCTTGGTACATGGTAGGGGTTGTTCAGAACACAACGTGGCTTGCCCCGGTGGACCACTGGGGCCCGGTGTTGACCGTGGGAGACAGGGCCAGAGACTGATGGTGGCAGGGGGCCAGGTACAAAGTTCATTCCAGGGCCACATCCTACAAAAGAACCAGTCATTATCAGAGTAAGTTTCCAACCGGGTAGCTCTACTCTTCTGGGCTAAGTTTATCTAGGCTTTCATTTCCTATCTGCAAAATGGGAATTCCACTTCCCCTACCACCAGACTAGAATAATAAATTTACAAATGCTGTTCCAATCTGAGGGACTACTGTAACTAAACCCAAAAGGCTGTACCAATTCCTAAGCTCACATGAACACAGGTGGCTAGGCTGGAGAATGTGCAAAGGAGGCTGGGAAAGGTGCGAGCAGAGACTTATAAAGGCACCTACCTAAGTCAGGCACCTACCTGGCATCGAGAAGTCCTCCATTGCATTGTATTTGAATTCACAGGGCGGAAAGGGCTGGCCTTGGGAAAAGGGGGTATCCTTGGGCAGGGGTGGGAACAAGGGAGGTGGTGAGGGCTGAAGTGGGTAAGGAAGAGACATGGGGGGAGGCAAATGGAAAGGTGGGAGCAGGGGCAAGGCCGGCTTCTCCCTGAAGTCTGGGGGCTGCTTATGGCTTCCCTGGAATGAATGATCCACCTCTGGCCAGTCCTCAATCCATGGGTCTGGGAATGGAATGATTGTGTTAAATATGACTGGGAAGCCCGGCTGCCCCAAATGCTGGCTACCCACACTTCCAGAGCTCCACTCCATCCTCTTGGAGAACAAGGACAGCAGCTTTCCTTACCCCTTTCACTTCAAGCCAAGACCAAGCTGTGCTCCTTTTCCCTTGGTACTCGTGTCTGCCTGTGTTCTGACCTCATGCCTGCTCTTGCCTAGTGTCTGTATCTGTAGCTTTTTCTTCTTCCCAAGTCCTTCCCATAGGACACTAAATAAGTCAAATATAAAGATCCATTCCTTCCCCCTCCCAACTAGTCCTCGTTTGCTTCTAAACCACCTCAGGGAATATCCCACCCCATTTCAATCCCTCATCAACTGTGTATTGACTCTTCTTTTTTTTGTTTTGTTTTTTTGAGACAGGGTTTTTCTGTGTAGCCCTGGCTTTCCTGGAACTCACTCTGTAGACCAGGCTGGCCTCGAACTCAGAAATCCACCTGCCTCTGCCTCCCAAGTGCTGGGATTAAAGGCGTGCGCCACCACTGCCCAGCGTGTATTGACTCTTAAACCCTTCATGTCTTCAATAATTTTCCTACTAAATGGAACTTAACAAACCCCTTTTTCCAACAGTCACATGACATCAACAATAGACCCTGTCCTGAAAGTACCTTTCTATTCTCAACTACTTTTGTCTGCCCATCAATCTGTTCTCTGACAATCCAAAGTGAGCATGGTTGTGCTGTCCTCCCTAGCTCACACTCCCACGCTCCACTTCTCCCTCTGCTGGTCCTGACGACTCCCAAATATTCCCACAGCCCCTCACACATCTGCCCTAATCAAACTCGCTTGCTCTCCTTCCCACTTCAAATCAAGTTTTTTCTTGTTTTTTTTTTTTTTTTTTTTTTTAAACAGCCTTAATTCCTTTGTTTCCTGAGACAAGGTCTTACATATGGCAGGCTGGCCTTCAACTCACTGTGTAGCCAAGGATGTCCTTAAACTCACTGTGTAGCCAAGGATGTCCTTAAACTGCTGACACTCCTGTTTTGACTTTCTAAGATCTAGAATTACAAGCATGCACCACTACGCTTGGTTGTAGATGGTGCTGGAGACTGAACCCATGGCTTCATGCGTGCTATCAACTTCAAGCACTCTACCAACTCAGCTACATTTCTAGCTATATCCATAGTTCTCAGATGGCATCAGAAGCTGCGAAGCACCACAGACTAGCCTTTAAACCTTTAAAACATTCCTTTATTTACTGAGGACCAGTTCTCTAATTGAGCAAAGCAAAGAAAATGGAACCAGTATATAATCCATCCCAGTTCACATTCCTAATGTCCCAGCTCCTAGCTACTACTAAGTCCCAGTGGTCTGCCTCTATTCCTGCTCTTTCTATGTCCCCCACAAGCTGTACGTTCCCCTATTGCTGCGATGCAACAAACAGCATCTAAGATGACTCATGCCTCTCTCCAATTCAGCAAACGCTGTACTCCTGTCGCTGTGTAGCCAAGGATGTCCTTAACTGTACAGCACATTTGTGTTGGCACAGGGATCAAGTGACCTGATGCAAGGGAGAAGCAGATCTGGAAATGAGCCATGCTGTTTCCTTTGTGGGCAGGCAGGGACTGAGAGACTAACAAGCAAACAATCCGTAGCAGAGAACACCTCAGCAGGAATGCAATTAGAGTAGTATCCCAAAACCAGCTGAAGGAGTGGCACTCAGGACCACAGCAGTGACTATGTGGGGCCAGTGGAGAACTGCCCTAGGCTGGATCCAGCGAGCTGGGACCCTAAGTGGAGCTGAGAGGCTATCAGCTGTTGTCTACTAACCCTACCACCTTGAGACTTGCAAAGACACTGTAGGTTACACTGGGGTTCTGCTGAACAAGCTGCTAGCTGACTCTACCTTTCACTTCTCTGATGAGCTTGCCTCTGGGACACTGCCTTGACCATCCTTTTTCCTTATCTGTCTTCCCACTTCCTGTGCCTGGGACTACCTGGAAGCAGTCTCATTTCTTTTCCATGAATCTATTGAGTAGGGGCTTTTGGCCCTGCCTTTTGCAATCAGTACTTGCTCGTGTTCATTCAGGTACACAGGAGGAATCACAAAGCTCAAGAACTGGAAGTTGGACAGCCACGTGACTCCTGTGATCTAACCATTCCCAGGAAACGAGAAAGGAACATTCAGGAGCCACACCTGTTCTTCAAGAGATCCCTTACTTTCTACAAGTACTTCTGTTCTGTTTGGTTCTCTTTGTGCCTTGTGCTCTGAAGGTCCTATCTATACCAGTACCCAACCACTCTGTGGGAGGGCTTACCTGGGAGATGGTCATGTTTGGGTAGCTCCACACCCCAGGCATCGGCCACATGGGTCAGAAGTAAGTGTGAGAGGTGGCGGTGTGCATGCTGGTCCCAATGGATACCGTCTCGATGTCGGTGATGTACAGCATGCCGGAAATGGAAGTGGAGATCGAGGACGTCGAAATAGTGGTTCCCGGCTAGAGTAGCACTGTAGAAGTTCCCCTCAACCACATCCTGTCGCAGAGAGACTGCCAGGGGCTGGAGCTAATTGAGAAAGTAGAGTCTCTAAGAGGGTCTCCTATCTACCAGCCAGCCACTCTATCCCCTGTCCAGAAGGGTCCCAGTCACTCACCTCTGGAAGGAGGAAACCCCCAGTGACACGTTCCCCCAAAGGCATTGCCAAGTTCCACACCAGCAGACAAGAGTCTGGCAAAACCTGGTCCATTCGTACAAACACTCGTTCCAAGTTCTCCCTGTAGCTCTCCATTGAGCAGCGGCCATATCTGTTGGGTAACACTTAGGGTGGGCAAGAGTACAGGAATGCTGCCATACCTCCACCTCCAACGGGTATTTCCCTCTCCCACCGCCTGAACCTGGAGAGATCCCAGAGGCAGGAGTTGATGATCACTAGGTCAGGGGCAGGTCCATATGACAGCTCCTCCAAGACGTCCTCAAGGTACTCGGAGTAAACACGGGTGAGGAAGTAGAAGCGCACAAGGTGGTGGCCAGAACCAGAGCAGAACTGGCGGACCTCTCGGTACTGTGTCCCGTTGTGCAGCTCTCCCAGCTGGCCCCCAGCCACCAGCTGATCCTGTTCAAAGCTCAGCTCCCCCTGCCCACCCACCCCCACCCCGACAGTCAGATCCATGCCAGGTAGGTGGTCCTTTTCAGGCCAGGGTCTGCACCCACCCAACACTGGCATGGCTGCCAAGTTTCTCTCACCTTGGCTTTTAACTGGGAAGCTGTGAGCAGTGTGTCTTTCTGGAGCAAAAGCACCAGGTCCTTATACACAGCTCTTTGGACTGCAAGGAGACAGGGATCCCAAGGTTAAGGTAGGCCTCACCCTCTCCCAGACCTTCCCAAAAGAAGGCCTTTGTTTCCCAGGGCTTGGCTCTCCAAGAGCAGCTCCATGGAGGGGCTGGCTTAGAGAAGAAAAGATGAGGTTTTAAAGCCCTGGCTCTGCTTCTTCCAGCTATTTCCCTCTCCTCCAGCTTAGGTACACTGACCAAAGACCAACTGGTAAAATTAAGTCGGTCCAGTCACTAGGGAAACACCCAACATAGCTCACAGCATGGAAGGCAACAACAGATAAAGATGCCACACACATGGGCTATAAAGATGCCACACACATGGGCTAAAATAGTGCACAAATGATATATGCCAGGGCACCCATGGAAGGTATGCAGGGAATTTAAAAAAGAAAAATACAGTCTAGTGTTCTAAAACAGAGTAAGAGATGGAGAAGTCTGAAATGGAAATGCGGTGTGCAGACAAAGGAAGGCTGCAGATACAGGGCTGTGAAATGTTATCCTAGAGTGGTCACTCACTGGAGTCCCCCAAAATGACCACGAACTTGTTGTGTAGCAGCTGCTGGACTTCCGAGGCATGGAAGTGGACCGTGGCGCTCCCCAGCAGGCGGTGCGGCATCTTGTTTTCCAAACAGAAGACCATGCTGCCACTGACACCAGCTGCAGGGAGAGGCCAATAAGTTGATAGAGGGCAGAGAATCAAGGTAGGTGGGTCTGTTCCAAGATGACCCGTGCACTATGGCCCCTCCCTGGCTGCTCTGAGTAATAGGGAGGATAGTGGGGCAGCAAGGTGAATCTCAAGACGGCACCAGCCTTTATCACACTCGGAGGAAAGGAGGAGGGTCACTTGGCCGTGGTCCTATACTATGGCGCTTCGCGCGGGCAGACTCCCTTGCTCCCTGCCACGTGTCAACGGCGGCCCCGCGCGTGCGCACTCGTCCGCTCGCGCCAGTTACCAAGTTTCGGGACTCCAGGGATTCACCAGCCAGTAGGGCAGGTTCGGGTGCCGTGCGCCTTGTCCGCAGCGGGTTCCTGACCTAGAGTCATGTTCCCATGCTCCTGGAGAGCGGTGGGTTCTGTAAAGATCCTGCCCCACAGAGCCCGGGTTCCCAGATTAGCTGTCGGTACACAGCTCGACGCCCAGCGCTCTCCATGCGTGCGCTGCGGTGGTCCAGCCAACGCCTCCAGCATCTGCGCTTCAGGAGATGCTCATGGCTCCCACTTCCGGTCACCTATGTCCCGCCCTATGCGACCCCGGACGCCGTAGGAGTCAGAAAGGCAGCGAGGTTGGCTGCTGTAGAGGACAGGAATCAGGACTAGGCCCACTCGGGCGGGCGCGAAGCCCTGATATGGGCTGAGGGCACAGCTTGCCCATAGTGCTGATGGCCCCTATGGCGGCCTCATCACGTGACCCCGACGGGCGGAAGCGGAAGTGCGGCCTGAGCTTGCGCTAGGCGGGTTTTTCCTCCGCGTCTCTAGCCGCCAGCTGTACTAGACATGGACTGTTACACTGCGAACTGGAATCCACTCGGGGACTCTGCCTTTTACCGGTGAGCCGCCCGCCGCCCCACCTTCTGGCCCACTGCCCAGCTTACCGTGTTTGTTTGATGCTGGCTTGAGCCTCCCGGCAGAGCCAGCGGTGCTCGTCCCGGTCACCACGGGTGCTGGCGTCCGCCCCTATGGCGGCTCGCACGAGCGTTTGCCACTTTACGCACTTTAGGGCCAGCAATCTGGTCCTTCCTTTGCGCCACCTGAGGCAAGCTCAGAAGCCACCCCTAAACCGAGGTCTGTTGGCCTCCAGAAGGATGCTCAGATCAAGTTGAGGGAGGCCGCCCGCGGCGACAGCGAGTGCCAGTCTCCTTCCGGAAACTGCTGCTGAAGTCAGACCACAGGGGCTCTCACGGGAGGGCGGGATCGCCACAGCGGGCGGGGTGACAGTACTGACCAAAGCTGAGAGAAGGGGCTGAACAGCAATTCAGTCTTGGGGCACCACTAGTGAGGAACCCTAGGCAATGGCAGCCCACTAGAATTAGAGTGCCTTAGTGGTGGGTCTTTCTCAAGGCTTAAACTAGTGACGTGATTACAGTGGTTACCGTCTCGTTGGCTTTATTTCGTTTTAAGATATAAAGTACAAACTGCTTGTGGAACGCTCATCAATCTGTCAGCCTCTATTTGTCTCTCTCTGAGCGGTTTCCAATTTAACTTCAACCCTCTTCAATTCGTGGATGTTCCAGCTTCACAGAATTGCAGGACTTCATCACACCATGCAATTCCATGGCTTTGTGTGTTTGCAGTCCTATAGTCCCTTCTATGGGCATTGCTATTTTCCTCTTTATCACCCTGAAGAATGTTGCTCATCTTTCAGGACCTGCTTGGTTTTCATGCAATAGAATGAGTCCTTTGTGCCTCACAGGTCCAGTTGTAGAGTCTTTATATGTGGCACACGAGGGCAATATTTGTATGAGTTTCTTCTGCTAAGCTCCTTGAGGGCTAAGAATACTTCCATTTCCCATGCATATTTAGGCTAGTGCCTGTTACCTAATAGTTGGTCCGCCTGTGGTGGCCCACACCTCTTAATCCCAGCACTCCGTGAGATCCAGGCCATCCTGGTCTAGTTAGGGCCAGACAGGGCTACATAGTAAGACCCTGTCTCAAAACAACAACAAACAAACAAATCCTAATCGTTGCCCTATAGAATGTTTTACTGATGCACTTGAAGATCACAAAGACATTGCATTATGAAAGAAGACAGTGTCTTATTTCAATAGAAGACTTTGCTTCTGCTAGTAAAACTGTGTACCTTTCTCATAGCCAAACTTTTAAATGAAATTTTGTTATTTACAATGTGATGCATTTTCTAGACAAAGGATGCCTAGTGGTCATTTTTAGAAATCTTTTACATTGGTTTATTCATGATTCCTCTTAGACACATGTACAATACAAAGCAACTGAAAATACTAATGAGCAGAGTGTGGTATCCCACTCATAATCCCAGCACTTGGGGTGTGGAGGCAGGAAGATTAGGATTGCCAATTCAGCTTTGGAGATATCTATCTATCTATCTATCTATCTCTCTCCAAGCCTTGGCAAGATGAGACTCTGTCCCAAAATATGTATTTAAAAAGCTAAAAAAAAAATAAATACAAAGTATTAACTATTACTTTTTAAAATACCTGTCGCCCTAGACTTTTAAAATCAGAGCATAGAAAAGATGACCTCATTACAACAGAGCTTCTATTTACTCTATGAAGTTTTAGTTTCATGATACATAAATAATGTTTCAAAACATGTGAGTGAGTCATAGAAGTATTGAACTCATAGAAATGACTAAAAGTGTTAAGCCTTACTGGGACTGATATATATATGCCCTAAGTTGCTAACAAAAATGACTTTCTTATGTACTGGATGTTATGCTAAGTACTTGTATATAGTTTCTTAAGTACCATCACCGTATAGAACTAGAATCACGATTCATACCAACTTACTTATGAGGAAGCTGAGGGAAGGAGAGTACAGGCTCTGCAAGTGGTGGCACACGCCTTTAATCTTAGCAGATGCAGTCGGATCTCTGAGTTTGAGGCTAGCCAGAGTGAATTCCAGGACAACCAGGGCTACACAGAGAAACCTTGTTTTGAAAAGCTTCCCATAACCCACCCAAAAGACATATGTGATAGACTCTGTGGGTCAAAACATAGGAGTTTTAAGTGTGTGTGTGTGTGTGTGTGTGTGTGTGTAGGGGGTGCCCATGTGCCACTACACACATGTGGAAGTCAGAGGACAACTTGTAGGAGTTAGTTCTCTCTACCATTATTGAACTCAGGTCTTCAGTCAGCAAGTATCATTATAAAGCTGAGCCATCTCTCCCAGATATGTATGTATGTATGTATGCATGTATGTATGTATGTATGTGGTTTTTTGAGACAGGGTTTCTCAGTGTAACCAGCTTTGGCTGGCCTGGACTAGAAGACTAGGCTGTTCTGGAACTCGCAGAGGTCTGCCTGTCTCTGCCTTCTGAGTGTTGGGATCAATGGTGTGTGCCACCATGCCCAGCTCCAGATTTTTTTTAAAACAGGAAAATGTAAGGGCATTTTCTAGTTTATTCTCCAGTGTGAAAATGTTTTACAAATAGTTACTTGGTTTAGTTCATGTGTTCATCTTGGACATAATCTGACTCTAGTAAGTGGATGAATGGGCAACAAGTGAAGACATTTCACTTGAGTCCCATATGTAGGGCAGGGTCTGCACTGGAATTAGTGTTGTCAGGAACTTGCTGGATTTGGAAACATAAGGAGAAATGGTGACCATCTCTCACCAGGTTCTAAAGATTTAGCCATTCTAATCCTAAAACTGCAACTTGAGCTGATTCCTTCTTTAGTTTGATCCAGCCTTTGTCAGACTCAGTGTGTGTTGTTAAATAACGACAGGTTCCGCCCTTGACCTTCATAGGGCTCAGAGCCAGCCATGAGCCAGAGGATAAACTCAACCTTTGATCATGGTTACAATGGGGATTCTGAACTTGGGCTGTGAGGAAGCAAGTAATCAAGGATGGTTTGGTGTCTTAGCTGAAAATCATGAAAAGGGAACTTGGCCCAGAAGAGGATGGACTTGTTTTGAAGGGTGCGTTGGGGTGGTATACATTTGTGCTTTGTGGTGTGTGTGGGTGTGCATAGTTCTTACAGAAGGGGGAGGGTTGGTGTTGCTCCTCAGGGGAGAAGGAGCCATTCACTGTTTTTTAAGACAAGGTCTGTCACTGGGCCCAGGGCTTGCTGATTAGGCTGGGCATTCCCCACAGATCCACCTGTCTCCACCTCCCAGTACTGGACTCACAAACATGGGCGACCATGCCAGGCTTTTTATGTGTGTGCTGGGGATGAAACTCAAGGTCTCACTTTTGCAGCAAGTGAGTTAGTAAATGAGTTAGCTGTCTCCCCAGTCATGTGCATGTTCACAATCGTTAAATTTTTGTGAAAGGAGGAAGTGATGATGCGTTTTTATACCCTGAATTTATTCTCGTAAGGTTTTTTCTTTTCTTTCTCCCCCCCCTTTTGTTTTCCTTAAAAGGGAAGGAAGTTATTTTAGTATTATAGTTTTGAATAAATATGAGTATTTAGTAAAAACATCATTAAATATAACAAAATGTATCATCTTATTTTTTTGTTTTGCCTTGTTTTTAGAGAAAATACCACTACTTAAAATTTAAAAAAAAAATTTTTTTTATGTGTGAGTGTTCTGTTTACATGTGTGCCTGTGTGCCTCATTAGTGCGTTGCTCACAGGGGCCCGAAAAGATCATAAGACCCCTTGAAATTGATTTTATAGACATTTCTAAGGCAACATGGTGGGGGTAGGTGGGAATTGAACCCGGATACTCTGGAAAAATAGCCAGTGCTCTTAACTGCTAAGCTGCCTTCGCAGCCATCCTTGGTTATGGTTTTTGAAACAGGATCTCATATAGCCCAGGATGACCTTCTGGCCTTCCTGCTTCTACCTGTCAAATGCTATGGATATGATCATGCCTAGTTTATCCAGTACTGGGGTTGAACCAGGGCTTCATGCATGCTGGACAAGCATTCTGCCACTTGAGTTATTTTCCCAGCCTTTCCTCTTAACCATTTTTTAATTACCGTTCAATAGTGTTGAATATATTTATTGTGGTGCACAACCAATGTAAATTTTTTTTCATCAAAAAATTCTATACCTATTAAATAGCAACTCCCCATTAAGTAAGTAATACTTTCTTTCTCTTTCTCTGGATTTGATGATGCTTGGTAACTCATGTGAATGAAATCTATTGTTTGTCTTTTTGTGACTGGAATATCTGACTTAATATAATATCTCCAAGGTTGATGTTATAGCATGTGTCATAATTTCTTTATTTTTTTTTTTGTTGTATTACATACTACATTTTTCTTATCTGTTCTTTCAGTGACCTGAGGTACAGATGGGCTGATTGGATGGCAGCCTCTCTGAAAAGATTTCATGAGGACAGGCTATGTACTCAATGGTAAAGCCTAGCTACAGTTTTCTTCTCTCGACCCAGGTCTCAGAAACAGAAATCTTGTCAGCAGCAATAAGTGGACCCTGGATTCCAGTGCCAGGAAGCCATTGGACATAGATAGCAATGCTGCTGTCACCCTGGCTCTGGAGAATAACACTCTTGTAGTCACAGGTGGACAGACATCTCTTTAAATAGAGTACATGCTTCGTATGTGGGAGGACATGCAGGAAATAAGCAACAAAACCCCTCTTTCAGACTCTGTTTCTGTTTCAGTTCTTCTGGGTGCATACACAGAAATAGAATTACTGGATTGTCTGGCAATTCTGTTTACACTTTTAGAGCTGCCATACTGTCTTCCACAATAGCAGCTGCGCCATTTTACAAACAAGCTGCAGTACTCAAGAATCCTTGAGTAGCTTTGAGCTCTGAGTTAGTTGGAAGCAGAGGAGTTTGGAAATGATAGAGGGCCCTCTTTAGGGACTACAGATTGTTCGATTGTTCCATAATCCTAGATGTGATATACCCACTCAGGGCTGCCCTGGCCTGTTGCACGCAGGGCTCTTCTCCCACTGTGGAAGACAGTGCTTCTCCAGAAGTTTATTTGCATGGCTACAAGATTTCTTTATTGATTCCTGCAGGAGCTGGAATGGAGGCTTCCGGAAGTACTTACTAGGTTTTATGGCTTCCCAGATTAGAATCTAGGATCCATTCATTGCTCCTCCTCAGGAGACTTCCATTTCTGGGATGAGAGAGTGGAAGAGATGGGTGTAACTAGCCTTCTACATTGAGGGGTGACCTGTCCTCATGGAAGCTGTACCAGTAGGCTTTCCCGAGCGGCTGCCTCCATGTTGCCAGTCTGTACCCATGCCACCCAAGAGACATAGCATATATCGTCCCTATTATCTACCTCGAAGGCTTTGGGAGGTGATCCAGCCATTGTTGCTTTCCTTTCCCCTACCTTCCTCCTGTGTGCCATTAGTTCCTTTATGTATGGCGCTTCATCCTCCCTCCTGGTCTTTGTTGCTGTTGAACCCCTGGACCACATTCCTCAGAGATTGTTTGGAAGTTTGGTCCAGTGGCCTCCTGTGTATCCCAGCCCTTGCTGCTTTCTAGGGCAGCATAAGTGAGTACTTAGCTTCACAGTTCCAGCAATTTGTACTCAAGTGATTATATCCTTCTTAGCCTCTTCCTGCTTGTCCCACCCCACTCCGTGCATGTCCAGAACTGCACTACCTCCCCAGGATTTAATTCATACAATTCCAAAACCTTCTCAAGCATGTAGAACCCTCTTTTATAGACGTGTTTTCTCCTTGTCTCGCTAGGAGGACAGCTGTGGTTACTTACTTCATTTTTGTTCTTCTCTTTTCTCTAACAGCCTTATTTTTTGTCCTGTGTTACCTCTTGCTGATATTGAACTATCTCTCTACCTGTGCCAAGGCTGCAGAGTGCTAATGTAAATGTTTTGCAGTGGGCAGGTTGTGACTACTACAGACCCATGCTCCCAGTTTTATCTGGACTCCTATGATCTTGTTTTGTGGAGTCATCCTATATTCACCATAAAGGCGCAATGTGTGAAAGATCACATGATAAAACAATTGTGAGTGGTTCAGATACTTCAGAAATACTGAAAATTGAAGCCTTCTTATACACACACACACACACACACACACATACACCCCATAATTTCACCTTGTACCTTCCAGAAAAACTGAAGTTAGTTGCATGGAAATGCCTAGATTTTGCCCGACCAAACTAGCTCTCTTGACTCACTGAAGAAATACTCCCTTGTATAGGTATGTCCCTGTCCCCTGCCTTCTATACACCGTATGCCAGCATCAAAAGTAAAAATCCGAAAGAGAGGAAGAGAGGCAAATGTGTCCATATGTACATATAACAAGTCAGTTATAAAGTCATGGTTGAGATCTACCGCTTTCATGTGCACCTGCATATCCCCTGCAGCTGTAACTTTGCTTGCCCTTAGCCACCACATCCTTTGCCCTTGTTTTCTTCCATAATAGAGCGACTGAGCCTTCATTCCTCTCATGCTGTGGTGCTTGGTTTCTGAAGGTTTTCATGGACTGTTCTCATTGGGCATGAAAACATAAAGAGATGCCATGGAGGAGTCCCTGGGTTTTAGACATAGTCCTTCTTGCCAATGTAGTTCCCCCTTTAAGCAGAATAATCCCCTTTAACTAGTAAATTAAAGCCCCTGTGGCAGAGCAGCTCAAGGTGGCAAAGAGGCATTCAGTAACTCAGTTGTTGCAACTCCTGATGGAGGCATTTGCCCCTTGAAGGCTCAGCTCTGCAAGCCAACAGATCCCAGTTCCCAGAGTGAGAAGCTACTACTAACGAGCTACTCTCACTTCCAACCTTTGACGAGGTGGAGGAAACTGCCTTGTAATAGTCTCTGATTGGAAGCGTAAGACAGAATCCATTCCTCTAAGGTAGTTTACTTCCAGTTTGTGCTGTAATCTTATAATTTGTTAACTAGGTGCTGTGGTTTGGATATGAAATTATCACCACAAACTGTATGTTTGGGGAGCTTGGTTGCTAGCTAGGTTTGGGGTGAAGCAGTTAGATAGATCATGGTGGCTCTGACCTAATCAGTGGTTATTACATTGATGGATTCAACGTTGAAGTAGTGTTGGGACATAGTAGAACTGGGGAAGCTGGGGTCTCGTTGTAGGAAGTGAGTATCTGGTGGCATATAGCAGAAAGATAGATCTTGTGTCCAACCCTTTTCTGTCTCTCTGCTTCCTGGCTTTCGTAAGCAGCCACACCATGTGCTCTTGACACCATGATGTTCTCCTTTTCTCACACCCAAAGTCTGACCTTGCACTGAAGCCTTTCATACTCAGTTACTTTTCTATTGCTGTGAAGAGGTAACATGACAAAGGCAACTTATAAAAGAGTTACAAGCTTGCTTACAATTTCAGAGGGTGAGTCCATGACCGTTATGAAGGGAAGCATGGCAGCAGGCAGACAGTCATGGTGCTGGGGCAGTAGCTATGAGTTTACATTATAACCCACAAATTATAGGCAGAGAGAGCAAGAATAGGCCTGATGTGGGCTTTTGAAACCTCAAAGCCAGTCCCCAGTGATGCATCTCCTCCAACAAAGCCACTCTTCTTAATCCTTCTCAAAACAGTTCCACAAACCCTGGACCAAACATTCAAATCCTATAAACCTGTAGGAACTGGTGTCACTCAGACCACCATGGATGCTGTGAGCCAAAGCAAATATTTCCTCCTTGACACTGTTTTAGATATTTATCACAGCTGCATATGTTTGACACATTCCATTGCTTCTTGCGGGTGTTGGAATATATGGCAAGGCCAGTTGGTTCTGTGACCCCGAGCCAACTTAACATTGTGTTGTGATATGGGCCCTTTGATAAGATACAATGCTTTGCAGAATGCTGCAATGGTGAATAAAGCATTCTATTAGTCAAGAGATTCTGGGTCCCGGCAAACGCAGTCTAGGCAAGAAAGGTAAATCTACTGAGAATAGTTATCTGTTCCGCTAACAACAAATCTCTGCCTCTTCAGAGCCCAGTGTTGGCATCTTGCAGGTTAGACCCTTCAGCATAGTGCCATAGTGGAGACTAGTTTTAAATACTCAGCACTTGGACCAGGGAATCCTTTGTCACATCTACTGCAAATGAGATTACGATAAGGTCTTCAGGTTGGGGGAAGATGATATGAGAGATGGCAGACAAGCTACTTTCACCAGGAAGAGAGGCTGCAAAATTGTCAATTTCGTCTGGGCTGGCCCTAACTACATACCCTATTTAGGCTTCAGTGTCCCGTTGTTTCCTGACCAGTACCCCAACTTCCACATGAGATATGGCATGCTGATACACTCAACTGTTGTAAATTTAAAAACTCACAAAATTAAAATTGTGTTGATTTTTAGCAATAGCAACTGTATAGCCGCAGGAGATTACCTGTCATAGAAGCTTTTTGCCCTGCAGGTCATGATTTAGTTAGCAGCCACACATGATAGGAACATATAAGAATGGAGGTGTAAGGAGGGATGGGAGACCTGGAACACAGCATCCATAAGGCAAGCCACACCCAAAGGCTGGATGTAGAGCAAGTAAAGGAAGTTATTAGTAATGTACTTGTATACAGAGTGTGTATATAATCAGACATGTAGGTATACAGACAAATGGGTGGCCTGATGTGAGCAGAGGGCTTGGAGTGCAGTGTCTGCAGAGAGCCCTGAGAAGGTGATGAGGGCCTAAGCAGTGTTTCCCAGTTGTGTACACATGACTGCAGCTGAGTGCCACCACCAGATGTCCTCTTACCCTATAGCTGGCTGAAACCAGAAGGCACTCAAGTTCTTGTCCTGAGTGGTGTTCTAGTGTTTTAGCGCCCTCTACTGAGGAAACTTCATATTGGGCTTACTGAAAGAAAGGCTTAAGGAATAATGGCTGTTACTGTACAACTTGTGATTTGGGAACTGAATGAATGGCTATCACTTTATAACTAGCATGCTTGGTCTACATGAAAATATGTTTTCCAATATTGTCATTCAGTGAATTTAGTAACAAAATATCAAATGTGTATGTACTTTAAAGTCTTGAAGCCACTATGTGACTTAGCATGGAGGAGATAGAAGCAGGAAGATCAGCTTGAGTTGAGGGCAGCCTGGGCTAGTTAGGGAGTTTTAGGCCAGTCTTAGCTACAAGGTAAGACACTGTCTAGAAGCAAAGTCCCCAAACTGCAAAGTTTTAATGTTTTAAACGATTTTTTAATTTTTATTTTTATGTGCATGGGTGTTTTGCCAACATGTATATCTGTGTACTGTGTACATGCCTGATGCCCATGGAGGCCAGAAAAGTGTTAGCTCCTCTAGAACTGGAATTATAGACAGATGTGAGCCACCATGTGTCTCACCATGCTGGGAACTGAACCCAGGTCCTCTGCAAGAACAGCCAGTCTCTTGACCACTGAGCCATGTCTCCAGCCCCAAGTTGTTAATTTCTAAAACTCACATAATAGCAAAGTATATAGGATAAAAATAAATGATTCTTCTTCAAGCCTTTCCGTTCACCACCCTTCACTGTTTTTGGCTTCCTGTGGAAAACTCCAAATTTTTCTATGTATTTGCATACAAGTGTGAAAATATACAAATATACTTATCAAAAATACATTATTTTTATTATTAAATAAATGGGCCCAGCTGGTTATATTTAGCGCATGCTTGTAACCTCAGTACTTCAAAGCAGAAGTGGGATGATTACTGCAAGTTCAAGGCCAGCCTAAGTTACACAGCAAGCTTTAGGGAGACCCTGTGTATTATCAAAAGGGGAAGAGGATTGCTGGAGAGAGGGCTTAGTGCTTAAGAGCACTGGTTGCTCTTCCAGAGGATGCAGGTTTGATTCTCAGCATCAAGTGGTTAACAACTGTTTGTAACTCCAGTTCCAGGGAATCCAGCACCCTTTTCTGACATCTGTAGGCAGCCCAGAAGATACATATGTGATGCATATACATATTTGTAGGCAAACATAATTTTTTTAAGTTTAAAAAATTAATCCATAAATAATATGTAAATAAATTAATAAAGGAAGCTCATACACTTTATGCTACTTTATAGCTTGTTTACTTGGCCAGATCTGTCAGAGGTCATTTAGTCAAGGCCCACAGATAAGTGTCCACAGAACATTCTCCAGAACGGCACACTACAGTCTATTTAATTAGTCTTGGTTTTGTGGGCATTTAATAAGTGTTTTCTAGGTTTGGGCTAAGTCAAATGGTGTTGGATAAAGTGATTTTGTTTTTCTCTATAAGAACTAAACAAGGTACCAGCAAGGTGGCTGGGTAAGGGCACTTGTCATCAAGCCTAATGAACTTAGTTCTATCCCCAGAACCTACGTGATGGGGAAAGCTCCAACCCCTGAGAGTTGTCTTATGACTTCACACAACATGCACGCACAACTCATACTCAGTCAAAAATGTAAAAATGTTTTTTAAAGAAAGAACAGGTGGACCAGGCCAGGGAATTAGCTCAGTTGTTAGAGTGCTTGTCTAAAATGCATGAAGTCCTGGTCTCAATCCTCAAAGCAGGCATGGCAGTGTCAGTCTAGAATACCATCATCCCCAGGATATTTTGTACCAACTGAAACACCATCTTTATAGTATGTTCAGTTCCCAGGTCTTTTCTGGACACTGTTCTCTTTCGCTGATTTGTTGAATTTTTGCGGAGGGGGGGTGATTGTTTAGGTTTTTGTTTTTGAGACACAGTCTTACTAGCCCTGTGTAGACCAGGCTGACCTTGAAGTCTCAGAGTTCTGTGATTGAAAGTGTACACCACACCACTCTACCTGACTTTTTTTTTTTTTTTTTTTTTTTTTTTTTGAGACAGGGTTTCTCTGTATAGCCCTGGCTGTCCTGGAACTCACTCTGTAGACCAGGCTGGCCTCGAACTCAGAAATCCATCTGCCTCTGCCTCCCAAGTGCTGGGACTGACTTTTTTTTCTAAAGGGTGTAGGTAGGCTGTGTGCATGGAGGTGCCCTCAATGCAGAAGAGGTAATAAAGCCACTTGGAGCTAGAGCCCCAGATGCTAGTGAGCCACATGGTGTTGGGGGTTGGGAACGGAACTCGGGTTCTTATGACTAGCATGAGCTCTTAACCATGAGCTATCTCTCCAGCCCCTCACCTGTTTGCTTATTCCTATCTCAAAACAGTAGTTTAAATTAACTTTAGTTTATATAGTATGTTTTATATCTGATATATATATATATGTATGTATGTATGTGTGTGTGTATATTCTTAACATTTTTTAATGATCTTAAATACTTTTCATTATTTTCTGTTTCCAAGAATCCCTTTTCCAACTGTGAACTTTAGACTCAGTGCATGCATATCTATAAAGAAAACATCAGGAAGTATTTTTTGTCAGAATTATTGTGCATTTGTGGGTCATCTTACAATATTTATCATGTCTTCTGTATTCTTGAGGACAATTTGGTATGATTTTATTACATTTTTCATAATTAAAAAAAAAGATTTGTCTATTTTATGAATGTGAGTGAATATTTTATGAATGTGAAGACACTATAGCTGTTTCAGACATACCAGAAGAGGGCATTGGATCCCATTACAGATGGTTGTGAGCCACCATGTGGTTGCTGGGAATTGAACTCAGGACCTCTGGAAGAACAGTCAATGCTCTTAACCACTGAGCCATCTCCTCAGCCTCATTTCTCAAGATTTTTAAATATCTTTAAAGTTTTATTGCCATCATAACTCGAATATTGTTAATTTTTAAATATGAATTTATTTTATTTAAGACAAGGCTTGTGTTCCCTGGCTAGTCTAGAACATGCTGTGTACTCTAGGCTGGCCTCAAACGGAGATCCTCCTGCCTCTGCCCCCTAAATTCTGGGGTTAAAGGCATGTGCTGCTATGCCTGATATTACTAGAGTTTTTAAAAGTTAAAATTTATAAACCAGATATCATACGTGTATACTTTTATTCCAGTACTTGGCAAATTAAGCTGTGAATTCTAGGCTAGCCTGGGGTATATAGCAAGAAGCAGGGCAGCCAGTAAGAGCCTGTCTCAAAACAAAACCAAAAACAGGTTGAAAGTGCTTGCTTGATCCTCTCCCCCTCCTCACCCTCCCTCCTTTTCTCATTCTACATGAGTCTCACTGTGAATGGAAATGTCTTGCCATACAAACTTGGACTGGTATTTGTTCATTGTCCTGATGAGTTCTCTTACTGTCCTATAAACTGCTTTGCTAACTGTCCCTCAGGGAAACAAACAAAACCCAAAAAACCTTAAACTAAAATTTATAAGTATTTTATATTTCAGGGTTCTTTGTAATTTAGACTATTTGTGTAGACTTAGCTAGTTTATCATCTAATCTGCAACTCAAATCTGAAACAACACTCAAGAAAATTCACATTTCAAAGTGTATTACTCAGGGTTCTCTCTAGAGGAACAGGATTTGTAGAATAAATCCATATTTATATATTAAATATATACATGTATAGCTAGATATAGATAGGTACATATATAGATAGATGGATAGATAAATATATAATATATGTATATTATTTACTATTTATTTGTTATAATATTTATTTAAAACATATAAATATAATCATGGGATTTATCAGAATGGCTTACAGACACCAGCTAATCTAATAATGGCTGCCTATAAATGAAAGGTCCAAGAATCCAGTAGTTGCTCAGTCCATCAGGCTGATTGTCTCAGCTGGTCTTCAGTAGATTCTGGAATCCAGAAGATGTAGCCTCTAGCACCAATGAAGAAATGGACTTGCTAGTGAGAACAAGAGCAAGCAGGCAAAGAGAGAGAGCTTAGGTCTTCCATGTCCTTTATATAGGCTTCCAGCTGAAGGTGTGGTCCAGATTAAAGGTGGAACTTCCCACCTCAGAAAGCCAGGTTAGAAGTGGATCTTCCCACTTCAAATGATCTAATTAAGAAAAAAAATCACACTGTCTCGAAAAACCAAAAAAAAATAAAAAAGGAAAAGAAAAGAAAAAAAAAATCACAGGTATGCCCAGCTGTGGGGAGCCACAGAAGGCGGCTAACATCCTTGCAGCCATCTTGAGCCATATACCCTGATAAGAGACGTGATTACATCAGCCTACAACAGCTGAGCACACTCTGATAACATCTTGTTTTAGATACCCAGGATTTTCCCTTGGGTGTGTGAGACTTAAAGGTGTGTCACTTAAGGGCATGATTTAGGGATCAGATTTAGAGACAAGGCCTAAGGGCATG
This sequence comes from Arvicanthis niloticus, assembly GCF_011762505.2. NCBI lineage: Eukaryota > Metazoa > Chordata > Mammalia > Rodentia > Muridae > Arvicanthis > Arvicanthis niloticus. Next base: position 101,210,871 of record NC_047659.1, read on the forward strand.
ACTTAAAGGTGTGACTTAGGCGTGGCTTAGAAGTGAGTCATATAAAAGGCAGAGGCAGACCGAAGAGTTCAGTACAACTTGGAGTAGGAATTCGGCATTGAGAAAGAAGACACCTGGACTAGAGAACTCAGAAGAGATTATTATTAGGTATTAGGTACTTGGCACTTGGAGGAAGAACTTGGAATTAGACATTAGGCACTTAGCACTTAGAAGAAGTAACTTAGAACTTGGAGGCACTAGGGACTAGGAACTAGGGACTTGGAGAGAAGAAGAGAGACTGAAGAATAAACGGAATTGAATCACACTCTGTCTGGTCTCCATTCTTCGAGTCCGTTCTCACTCTCTCTCTTGCTGAACCCCCACCCGTGGACCGAAGCAGTTTGGGGCAGTGCAGGCTCTAACAATTTAGCCCCCAAGGCTTTTGGCAGTGCTGGTTCAAACATTGATAGAGTAGTCCGCAATATTCTGGCCCCCAAGCGTGGGGCAGCTCAGGCAGGGACACCCAGCCATTTGGGTTTTAAGTTAATTCTACAGGTAATCAAGTTGACAACCAAGAACACCCATTACACAAAACATTTCATATTTTAAAATGATGGGTGCACAATTCTTAGTAACAGCTTTGTTCTTTCTCTAAAATACATGTCAAAGGCTTCTATGCCGGGAAGAAGTTGAGACAGGGTCTCATTCTGAAGTTCAGATTTGATCTGGAAACAGTTTTGTCCAGGTTGACCTTGAACTTTGAAATAATATTTCTGCTATAGCCTCTCAAGTTCTAGGCTTCCAGGTGTGAACACCCGTGCCTGATTTAGTTTGTTCATTATTTCCTTAAATTATTTTGGCTAGAGCCCCCGGGGGGTGTCAGATGCAATGGTGGGCATGTTCCTGATGTTAATTAGAAACCACTGAGATATACAAACATGATTTCTTTATTTGTGTTTTCTTTCTTTCTTTCTTTCTTTCTTTCTTTCTTTCTTTCTTTCTTTCTTTCTTTAAATATTTATTTATTTTATGTATGTGAGTACACTGTCGCTGTCTTCAGACACACCAGAAGAGGGCATCAGATCTCATTACTATATGGTTGCTGGGAATTGAACTCAGGACCTTTGGAAGAGCAGATGGTGCTCTTAACTATTGAGCCATCTCTCCAGCCCTATTTGTGTTTTCTTTTGATGTTCTAGAATAACATCCACTTTTCTCTGTCCCTTTCCCACTCTTCCAGGCATCCAGTGTTAGCATGTTTGAAGCCTTAAACCTTTTCCAGGCAGCATGCATTCATGCACACACTAGTGTTGCAGCATGCATTCATGCACACACTAGTGTTGCAGCATGCATTCATGCACACACTAGTGTTGCAGCATGCATTCATGAACACACTAGTGTTGCAGCATGCATTCATGAACACACTAGTGTTGCAGCATGCATTCATGAACACACTAGGGTTGCAGCATGCATTCATGAACACACGAGGGTTGCAGCATGCATTCATGAACACACGAGGGTTGCAGCATGCATTCATGAACACACGAGGGTTGCAGCATGCATTCATGAACACACGAGGGTTGCAGCATGCATTCATGAACACACGAGGGTTGCAGCATGCATTCATGAACACACGAGGGTTGCAGCATGCATTCATGAACACACTAGGGTTGCAGCATGCATTCATGTACACACCTAGGGTTGCAGCATGCATTCATGAACACACTAGGGTTGCAGCATGCATTCATGAACACACGAGGGTTGCAGCATGCATTCATGAACACACTAGGGTTGCAGCATGCATTTATGTACACACCTAGGGTTGCAGCATGCATTCATGAACACACCTAGGGCTGCAGGCTTCTCTTCTTGCTTGTGATTTTGTCACCTCCCACAAGCCAGGAGTCACAGAATGTCATCATCCAGGACTCCCCCAGCTGTATCTCTTGGAAGAGCTCATTTTGGGTATCATCTTTCAGACACTGAACTCGGTGCTTCTAAAACTAACTTTATCTAGAACTCTAGCTTGACCCTTAGGCATAAAGAGCAGAACCTGAAATAAAAGAGGCCTCCTATTCAATAGGTAGGCCTCTGAAGGTCTCACTCTCCTACTGGTTCCAGGCAGAGCCAGCACCATACCTTGGCACCATTTCAGTGTCTTATAGATAACCTTCCCATCTCAGATGCTCCTGCTAATAGTGGACACTTGACTCAAAAACTATATCTTTCCTTGTGGATACCCTATGCTGTCTCTCATGCAGGGGAGGGAGGCCTCTCCTCCACTTATGCAGAGGATAAACAGTAGCTTCGGCATTCCTCTGAGCTTATTCTGTCTAGATACAGGATGAGGAGGACACTAATCTCTGTTTATCTCTGTGAGTAGGAAGTATGAGCTGTACAGCATGGACTGGGCCCTGCAGGAAGAGCTCAAGGATTGCCTGGTGGCTGCTGCACCCTATGGGGGTCCCATTGGTATGCTCCTCCTCTGTTACTGCTACTTACCGTGGGCTCCTGGGGGGTTGCTTTCAGGTTGTTCTCTGCCAATCCACCTTCTAAATATTTTGAATTTGGGTTCTCACGAGGTTCAGTTTCCACGGGCTGAGCCTGGGTAAATAATCCAAGAGGCTTGCCTTACATGAGGCCCGAGGTTCTAGGACAGAAAGAAGTCTTTTCTCAAATTGCAGCACTCCTGAAGAACTGTTGGAGAAAAGAGAAAGCTGCCAGCGTGCGGCCAGTACTGGAGATCTACACTGCTTCTGGCGTCCTAGTGGCTAACTTGCTGGTGAGCGTGGAACCTATCCCTACTGTGTGATGGGCAGGGCTGGCTGATTCTAACGAAAGCCATGAGAACTTCTCTCTCCTGCAGTGGAAGAGTGGGCCTGTGGTGGCCCTCGGCTGGTCAGCTGAGGAGGAGCTGCTCTGTGTGCAAGAAGACGGTGCAGTGCTAGTTTATGGGTTTCATGGAGACTTCCGGAGGCACTTCAGCATGGGCAATGTAGGGGCCACAGGAGCCTGAGGAGGGAAGGGGGACCTCTTAATCTATGGACTTCTCAACCCATGGTTCATCTTGTTAGGAAGTGCTTCAGAACCGTGTCCTGGATGCCCGGATTTTCCACACTGAGTTTGGTTCTGGGGTGGCCATCCTTACAGGAGCCTATCGCTTTACTCTGAGTGCCAATGTGGGTGACCTCAAACTCCGTCGGATGCCAGAGGTGCCAGGTAAGCCCTGATACTTAAGGGAGCCCTTCAGTGCCACAGACGTGCTTTCAGACTGGAACCAGAAGAGGCACACACTCTAGGCTCTGGTCATTTCAACGTTTCATCTTCCCTGTCACAGGTCTGCAGAGTGCACCCTCATGTTGGACCACACTGTGCCACGATCGAGTAACACACATTCTTCTGGCTGTAGGACCTGATCTTTATCTTCTGGATCATGCTACCTGCTCAGCAGTGGTGAGAACCTAAGTGGGAATGAAATGGAAGAGCTAGTCAACCAGTAGGAAGGCACTGAGAAGTCAGTTTATCTGGTTTCCTCCCTGGTCCTGCCCCAGACACCTGCTGGCCTAGCTCCAGGAGTGAGCAGCTTCCTACAGATGGCCGTATCCTTCACGTATCGTTACCTGGCACTCTTCACAGACACGGGCCACATCTGGATGGGGACAGCATCACTCAAGGTGTGGCTCTGGAGCAGCAAGGGATACTGTGCTTTGTCCAGGGAAGGTGTGCTGTGGCTAGGGTCATGCTCTTCAGCAGCAGGATGACTGGTGAAGAGCAGGATGCTGGGACAGGGCCATGACATGCTGTGCTGTTTCAGGAGAAGCTGTGTGAGTTCAACTGCAACATCCGGGCACCCCCGAAGCAGATGGTCTGGTGAGGACAGAGGCGTTCTTCAAGTTTGGGGTTAGAACATAGCCTTGTTGCCTGGGATAGCTTGAGTCATCCTGTCTTCTGGCCAGACTAAGTGGAACTTAGGTCTTCTCTTCTCTGCCACACTTAAAGGAAAACATTGTCCTCTTTGCACCACTTGACTGGTGGTGTGGGAGGGAAACAGATAGGTCAGCATGTGGCAGGGAAGGGGGCTCCAGGACATAGTATGTTCAGGGCTGTCCCCCAAAAAAGGGTACAACGAATGTAGAGGACATGGCTATGGGCCTGATGTCCTGAGTGTCCCAGGTGTGTATATGATATTGCCCATAGGTGTAGCCGTCCTCGAAGCAAGGAAAGGGCTGTTGTTGTGGCCTGGGAGAGGCGGCTGATGGTGGTGGGCAATGCGCCTGAAAGCATTCAGTATCCTTGGAACGCTTCCTGTGTGGGCTGGGGGAGGGAGGGAAAAGGGGGTTACCCTATCTTTGGGTGCTCTTAGTAGCCTTGACTAAACTCAGGTTTGTGCTAGATGAGGACTCCTACTTAGTGCCTGAGCTTGATGGGGTCCGCATCTTCTCCCGAAGCACCCATGAATTCCTACACGAAGTCCCAGGTGAGGCTCCACAAGCACACAGTGTGACCCAGGACAGGTGCTCCTGACTACAGTCTACCTACTGTCCTGTGCCAATGGTCTAAAACGGGATCTGGGTATTAGGAGCAGAACTGAGAATTGTCATGCTTTATTTCTACTCAAAAACTCCTCTTCTAGTGGCCAGTGAAGAGATCTTCAAAATTGCCTCAATGGCCCCTGGAGCACTGCTGCTGGAGGCCCAGAAGGAATATGAGGTAATTTCTGGGCAACTTCTAAGATTCCCAACATACTCCTCTTCCTTTCTGTTTTCCTGACTAGACCAGCCCTCTGCCCCTGCCTAAGCACCCATGATAAGCCAGGTGCTATCAGACAGGAGGGGATTAGGTAAGACACTGACCTGAGCTGGCCAAGGCTAGCACATGTAAACTGGCTAGGAAGGGCAAGGCAACCCTACTGTACACAGGCTCAAGTTGGTTCTTTCCAAGACCTTTCCATTCGAACTGTGCAGTCCCATGAGGCTAGGGACCAGAGTGAGACTGTCTCTGTGATGCTCCATCTCTGGTTCTCTCTCCACAGAAAGAGAGCCAGAAAGCAGATGAGTACCTGCGGGAGATCCAGGAATTGGGGCAGCTGACCCAGGCTGTGCAGCAGTGCATTGAGGCTGCAGGACATGAGCACCAGCCAGACATGCAAAAGAGTCTGCTCAGGGTTGGTCTGGAGGGGGTTTGGGGGGAGGATGTGTTGGAAATGGGGTGGGCTGGGCAGCAAGGGAAGTTCATTTCCATTTGGTTGTTTTCAGGCGGCTTCATTTGGAAAGTGTTTCCTTGACAGATTTCCACCTGACAGCTTCGTGCACATGTGTCAGGACCTTCGAGTGCTCAATGCTATTAGGGACTACCACATCGGGATCCCTCTGACCTATACCCAGTATCCCTGTTTATGGCATGAGGGTGTTTACAGCTGGGCGTGGCAGGGGAAGGGGCAGGAGATGTAGTCTGCAAATCTCTAACAAACAGGGCTTATACCAACTGATCCTTAACCAAGGAAAATATAGATACAAGCAGCTCACCATCCAGGTGCTGCTAGACAGGTACAGAAGCCCAGGGGTGCTATAGGAGGGCAAGGGTGGGTAATATCATGTGGGGACTGGTGGGCACTCTGGGAGGCCAAAGACAGGCTAGGGCCATTCTGCCTGCTTGGCCTCACTTTGCCTCACACTTTGTCTCTTTCTCCTTTATCTGCTAGGCTTGTGTTGCGGAGGCTTTATCCCCTGGCTATCCAGATATGCGAGTACCTGCGCCTTCCTGAAGTGCAAGGTGTCAGCAGGATCCTAGCCCACTGGGCCTGCTACAAGGCAAGAGCATGGGATATGAGGTAACCTCAGGCCCTGACAAAATATAGGAAATCCAGAGCATGGAAATAGAGGGTGGGTTCTGATGGAGGTCCTGTAGGATTGGGCAGGTAAGGGATGACATCCAGACTTGTGTGACACCCACATACACACTTACAGGTGCAGCAGAAAGATGTCTCAGATGAAGATGTAGCACGGGCTATTAATCAGAAGCTGGGTGACACGCCCGGTGTCTCATACTCTGACATTGCTGCGCGGGCCTATGGCTGTGGCCGCACTGAACTGGCCATCAAGGTGTGGTTGTGTTACTTTTCCCAGACACCCCTGGGTAGGTGTTCCAGGCCCTTACACAAGTGTCTCTCTTCGCCTTCTGCCCCACTTCACAGCTGCTGGAGTATGAGCCACGGTCAGGGGAGCAGGTACCTCTTCTCCTGAAGATGAAGAGGAGCAAACTAGCACTGAGCAAGGCCATTGAGAGTGGAGACACTGACCTGGGTGAGCAGGGATGGGTGAGGGCCAGGAGGCACTAGGATGATAAGGTAAGTGAGCCCAGTCAGGTGCAGAGCTGGGCTGGAGGCCCACCTGCTTCATCATCCACAGTGTTTACAGTGTTGTTGCACCTGAAGAATGAACTCAATCGAGGAGACTTTTTCATGACTCTCCGGAACCAACCCATGGCCCTGAGTTTGTATCGACAGGTAAATGTGTGTCAAGGGGAAGAAAGGGTTGGAGCCTTCTGAGCCTTTGAGTTGACTTTGCTGACTAATCTTCTGCCCGTGACCCAGTTCTGTAAGCATCAGGAGCTAGACACTCTGAAGGACCTTTACAATCAGGACGACAATCACCAGGAATTGGGCAGCTTCCACATCAGAGCCAGCTATGCTGCTGAAGAGGTCTGAGGTCCAAAGGGAGGGTGGGGCCTTTGGCTTAGTTGGGTTGTTCATCAAAGCCCTAGCTCTCTGCATTTGGTTACACCCTCTCTGGGCATAACTGTTGAGGGGCTCTGAGAACATCAGGCCAGAATATGACTCTGGTCTCAAGGGAGCCAGTGTCTCTAGGACAGTGGAAGAGTGCCCCTAGTAGATAAGGCTGGCTCTAGGAGCAAGGGTGGACAGAGGCAAGGCTCATGAATGTGTTGTGACCTCAGCGTCCCTTTGTCTGTAGCGTATTGAAGGGCGAGTGGCAGCTCTGCAAACAGCAGCTGATGCCTTCTACAAGGCCAAGAATGAGTTTGCAGCCAAGGTTTGACTGCCTTTTCTAAGAGCTTCCTGTCCTGCCTTCACGGTCTTCCTTTCTTGGCCTTGATCCCCTTGTTCTGGTCTCCAGGCCACAGAGGATCAAATGAAGCTCTTGCGGCTACAGCGACGCCTAGAGGATGAGCTAGGGGGCAGGTTCCTAGACCTGTCTCTACATGACACAGTCACCACTCTTATCCTTGGAGGCCACAACAAGCGGGCAGAGCAGCTGGCACGTGACTTTCGCATCCCTGACAAGAGGTGGGTGAGGATCTCAGCTATATGTAGTCCTGGGACTCCTTGCCTTCCTTCGTTCCTAGGCTGAGTACAGCTTTCCTACAGGCTCTGGTGGTTAAAGCTGGCCGCCCTGGCAGATTTGGAAGATTGGGAGGAGCTGGAGAAGTTTTCCAAGAGCAAGAAATCACCGATTGGCTACCTGGTGAGGCAGGGCTCTTCCCTAGGCCTCCCACTAGTGAGAGAGTAGTCCTGGCAGGCAAGGGAGATAGGGCAGTGGCCCATTTGTGCACCCATTCCAGTGTCCTGTGTTCTTAGCTAGTGCTTCTTGTGCCATGTGAACATGGGCAGACACATGTACTGTGTGGGGAACTCTGGAGGATAGGCACAAGCCTGCCCCTGACCTAGTAGTGGGAAGAGTTACTTTACCCCATAAAGACTCCAGGGGCCACTGTGTGCCTGAGGGCAGAAGGGGCAGGGAGGGCCAAGATATTGAGGGGTGCTTCAGACATAAGGAGGGAGGCAGGAACACCTGTATCTTGGTGGTGGGGATGGTGGTAGTAGAATAGAAGCGTAAAGATGATTCTTTTCAAGTCTCTGATAAGTCTTTGGGTTAGCTACTTTCTATCATAATGGCATGCTCCATATTGTTTTACACAGATGGGAAGGGGACTAGATATACTGACTGTACAAAATACCTATAGGCAAGTGTCTCCTGGGCTTCCGCTCCTGAGAGAGAGGAAGAAGGGCTAGGCTTGTCTTCTCTGTCTTGCAAAGCCCTTTGTAGAGATCTGCATGAAGCAGCATAACAAACACGAGGCCAAGAAGTACGCTTCCCGTGTGGGCCCTGAGCAAAAGGTCAAGGCTTTGCTTCTTGTCGGGTAAGTCAGATGCAGGCCTCTGTGTGTGAGGTGGCTGGAGAGAGGGCTGAGCGGAGACAGGGCTGTGCCCTTGAACAGCCCTGACGCCATCTCCCCTTCTGCTCGCACCACAGGGACGTGGCTCAGGCTGCAGATGTGGCTATTGAGCACCGGAATGAAACCGAGCTGAGCCTTGTTTTGTCCCACTGCACTGGAGCTACAGATGGGGCCATAGCTGACAAGATTCAGCGGGCCAGAGCACAAGCTCAGAAGAAGTGAAGTGCCTGTCCTTAAGGGAGCTAGTTAAAACCCAGGGATGTCCAGATGTAAATAAATTTGGAATACTAATTTGGAATAGTTGTATGCTGTCTAGCTTAAGAAAAGCAGGCTTTGAGGCAAAACTGTCTAGCTACTGCAGCAGAACTCCACATATTTGATTGTATTGAGGTTGGAATAGGAAATAAGAGAGAGCTGTTTATTCACATAGTCACCAGTTATTCACTCAGAAGCTGTCCCACAGCCTGGAGGAAGGTATGGAGGGAGATGGCATAAAATTCAAGCACTAATCCAGGAACACCCACACTGAAAAGCATTACATGTGTGTCCATAATCTCACAAGAACCACACTGTACACTATGCTACTATTTTACCTATTCCTCATGACAGTTCTGAGTCTATAACAGCAAATATGTAGCAAAAGAAGGATTTGGGCTGGCCAGGTGGCTCAGTAGCTATCGGCTCTTGCCACCAAGCCAGGCAACTTGAGTTTAAACCCTTGTCCTCTGATCTTTATCCATATACAAAATACACAGAATAAATGGGTGTGTGAGTGAATAAATGAAAACAAATAGAAATAAATGAGGATTTAAAACCTAGGTTGTGTTCAGGCTGGAACTGAAGTCACGTCCTCTGAACCTGAAAACCTGATTGGAGGATGGCTGGGAAGCCAGTGGCCATCCCATTGTCAGGGTTGGAGGAAGCACCTTGAGAGCCCTGGCTATTGAACAGTAAGTGGCAAGCAGTTCTTGGGTGGTCCCTGTGCTTGGAAAAGGATGGAAGATCATCTCAGTTCTGTCTAAGAGCAATGAACTGGAAACCCCTAATCCCACCCTACTTGAGTGAGTCCTTTACCTCCAGTCAACAAGAGGGCTGTGACTTTCTGCCTTGTGTCTGCAGCCCCCAGTGCATTTCCACCCATCAACAAGGTGAGCCCTTTCTTCATGCCTCCCACCGCACTCATTAGCAGGAAGGAACCAATGTCTATAGGACATTTGGCACTCCTAGTCCTAACTATGTTTTTAAAGGACAAGAGAAGCTAGACATAGTGGGGTTTACCTGTAATCCCAGTACTTGGAAGACTGAGGTAAGGAGACTGTTGTGAGTTCAAGGCCAACATGGGCTATGTAGCAAGCCCCTGTCTCAAAACAAAGATGGATGTGGTGGTTTAATGCTGAAATCTGATACTTAGGAGGAAGAAATAGGAGGACTGCCACCAGCCTTGGCTATATAACAGATTCCAAACCAGCTATGGCTATGTATCAAAACCCTGTCTTAAAAAACAAAACAAGAGAGCTGGAGAGATGGCTCAGAGCTTGAGTACTGACTGCTCTTCCAGAGGACCTACGTTCAATTCCCAACACCCATTTCGAAGGTCACACCTGCTTGTAATTCCACTTCCAGGGCACCTGACAAAACACTAACGTACATAAAACAAATAAACCAAACCACCACCACCACCCCAAAAAGAAAACCAGAAAACAAGAGAGATTCTGGGCTTAGTAAGGTTTAGCTTCCTTTATTCCCATCTAATTTGTAAGTGCAAGTTTGTGAAAATCCTCCAAGAAAATAGATCTCATTGTGAAACAAGTACCTGTTCTGACAATGGTTTATTATGTGGGTGAGGAATGTGGACAGGGTTCAGCGCTGATAGTTTATGCCTGGCTCATAGCTCTGAATATCAGTGGAAGGAAAGCACAAAGGCTAAGGGTGATTTGATATCTGGGGGCTGACATCACCTGGAGCTTGTTCATTTTCATTTCTGGTAAAGCATTGTAAATCAACCTTATGGTTGTGGATGAGAATGGCTACAACCTGGTGTATCTGGTAGCCAGATAGAAACTGTGCTGCCTTTCCTTAAAACAGCACTGAATTTGGATGTGTCCCACCACACACTGTCAAGGAAGTCTGCTATTCCTACCTCTACCATCTTACCTCTTGATGAGGGGGTACAAGGTTCTGGGAAGATTATGGTCTGTCTCAGGAGTCAGTTTGTTTTAATCTCTTTGGAACTAGCAGACACCTCCAAGGAAGGGAAAGGATACTAACACTGCACATGTTTCCTCCCTGGTCTTAGCCTCACGGGTCCTTACTGCTTGAGTATCTCTTTGATGTCCTTTGAAAAGATTACTGACAACATTTTGAGTTCTTAGTGAAAAGGAGTTTCTTTCTGGGAAGGAAAGACTGCCCATTGCTTTTAGAGTGTACATGATAAATCCATATCCCCATGGTAACATGCAAACAGTAAATACTACAACTAAAATAGAAATTGAGGAAAAATTACAACAACAAGTAGTTACAGTGATTATAACTCATGAAAAAGTTCATGTATAAAGCACTGGACTTGTCCATAGTGACACTGTCTGAAAATTTAAAAAGCAGAGGGCTTTGAATGTATGCAGCACAGAGGGAGAGCAATAGAATCATCTAGAGTGTCTGAAGCCCAAGGTTGAATGCTTTGCATCACAAAACAAAAAACAATTTTATATACTTTTGTAAAGTTCATGTATCTCTGCCCCTCCCTCTAAGATTTTATTATAGGATTTTCAAATCCCAAACAAACTTTAAAAAATGTGTATATTGGATACCTGTGTAATCATCACTTGGATTTTCCATTAGCATATTACTGTACTTGAGTTATACATTTGTCCCTGTATCCATTAATTATTTGTGTGCATTTCAAAATAAGTTCCATGCTGGATGTGGTGGCCCACACCTGTAATGTCAGCCTTCTGGAGACTGAAGTAGGGGGATCAAAGGTTTGAAGCTAGGGACTGGAGAAATAGCTCAGCAGGTAAGAGCATTTGTTGATCGGTCATGGTGGGTCCAGATTCCTGCACTCACATTCTGAATGTCATCACCACCTGTTAACTTAGGCTGTAGGGATCCGGTTCCCTCTTCCGGTCTCTAAGGATGTCCTCATATACATATACATACATTCTTACACACACACACACACACACACAAATCTTAAAAGAGTTTGCCAAGCATAGTGGCACATGCCTCTAATCCCAGCACTCAGGAGGCAGGGTAGGCATATCTCTGAATTCTGAGTTCCAGGTTAGCCAAGGGCTACATAGTGAGACCTTGTCTCAAAACAAAACAAAAACTCAAAAAAGAGAGAGACCTTCACATCCAGCCTGGGCAAAACCCTGTCTCAATAACACAAAGAACACATTACAGACATCAGGATAATTCTCCCTAAATATTTGAAAATGCATTTCATAAACTGTCTTATCTGTCCTAGTTAAAGTTTCTGTTGCTGTGGGTAAAACATTATGACTAAAGGCAACTTGGGGAGGAAAGGATTAATTTAGCTTATTCTTCCACATCACTGTTCATCACTAAAGAAAGTCAGGGTGGGAACCTGGGAGGCAGGAGCTGATGCAGAGGTTATGGATGGTGCTACTTACTGGCTTGCTCATCATGGCTTGCTTGGCCTGCTTTCTTATAAAATTCAGGACCACCAGTGCAGGGATGGCACCACCCACAATGGACTGTGCTCTCCACTATCACAAATTAAGAAAAAGTTCTATAGCCAGGTCTTACGGAGGAATTTTCTCAATTGAGGTTCCCTCCTTTCAGAAGAATCTAGCTTGTGTCAAGTTGACATAAAACTAGCTAGCACATAAACTATAGAGTTATTTGCAGCTATTTTCCTTTTGTGCAGTGTGTGTGTGTAATGAAATAATGAGATGCATAGATCTTTTTGTTGTTTTTTTCTTAGCAATATTTTTCATACACTGTATCTTGATCATGTTTGCCCTTCCCCAACTCCTTCCACATTCTCCCAACCTTCTACCCATTCAGCTTCATGTTCTTTCTCTCCCTCAGTGATTGCAGGGGTGGGGGGTGAGGGGGAGAACAGAAGCAAAAATGAAAAGTCGAAACAAACTTTAAAAAACTAGTAACACACACATACAAAGAAACAAACAAAATGGAGTGTGATTGATTATACCCAGTGACACTTCAATTAAGAGAACTAATTCCCTTTCTCAGCACTAATCAATTGCAAATAGCTTCTTGGTTGAAGGTAAGACTTTGTATCTACTTACCCATCTCAGGAAATTCACAGATCTTAAAGGGCACATTTACTGAGTTTTCATAAGTGTAAGTTTTCACTTGTAAATATTCATATCTAAAAATTAGGATTGGGTTTTTGGGGGCTAACTAAAACAGAATACTTGCCAAGCATGTGTGAGCCCCCAAAGTCTTCATCCCTGCAAAATAAAAGTCAAAAACAGAGCTTTTTTGTTGTTTCAAATTCTTATTTGCTTAACTGAAATTAGTATAAAATATCTTCCTCCTTGAGAATTGTATAAGCAGTCCTGTGTCAGTGGGCTGAGATAGGATCAAGTCCTGTCTAATGGTTTGGGTTAGGATTTAAGCTTGGGACCAAGTATGGAAGTGCTTCTAGATTAAGTAAACCATGGTGTCAGTAGGGTGTATGAGGTCAGAGAGCCCGCCTGGTCTTATCTTAGTTACAAAACTTCAAGCAAATGACCCTCAGGAGATGAGCAGTAGCCTGGGAAGGTGCTTGGCTTTCATTTATTGCAGTAGCCTGGGAAGGTGCTTGGCTTTCATTTATTTCAATTTTCGTATTTCTTTCGTATTTATTTCAAATTTCGTATTTCCTGGCTCTATTTTCACCTTGGCACTTTAGTGAACATGCTTGTTAGTTTATTATCCAAGTACATCCCTGAATGTTAGCTCCTGAGAGCTGACCTCTCTGATTTACTCTCAGAGGTGTCCAGTGCATGATCTGCATTCAGGATATAGAGAACAACTCATTGTTTCATTTACTAGACAGAGAATGGTTGGCAGAGAGGGGACATGAATTTGACTTTCGTAGGGAAATGGGCCTCCTTTAATCCTGTCCTTCAGCCCCGCTATTCCAATTCTTACCTACAGGAGCCAATGGGGGGGGGGGGGCGCTATCTTTCTGTTGGTTCCTTATTTAAATTTTTTTTTCTTCCAAGACAGCTCTTGATCTAATGGGGTAGGAAGCTCTGGAAAGGACCAAGAGTCAAGCAGGACAAAAGCTAGGCCAGTTTCACCAGGGAAGCAGCTAAGAATGAGTGAGGCTCTTATAAAAACTGTAAAAACTGGGTAGTTGTCTATACTGCCCCCTCCCTTCCCAGGGTCTCTATCTAGGGCAGGCCGTTTCAGAACCTGGGTTTGAAGTTCTTTGTCACCCTTTCACAAGTATCACACTGCCCAAATATTATATAGAGAAAAGAAACTTGCAGTTTTTTGAGAGTGGGTTACTTCGCCAGACTGCATGTACGTGGAAGGTCCCAGGAGGAGTCAGGTGGGTTTAGGTCATCCATCATGAGAGGCCTAGAAACCCAGAGCTCTGTCTGCCACACCCGACTGCAAACTTTCCCAAGTGTGGTCAAATTGGGCAGTGTCCTTCACTTGGTCTCACGGGCAACTACTTACTCTATTTTATTTACATTACCAAATATTAGTATGGAAAACCCTTTTATACTGTAAATTCAAATAAAATAGGGAGAGAAATGAACAATGTAGGTTAACTGTAGATAAGAAAAATCTCGCCGGTAGGATTTGCTCTAAAGCCATGAAGCTGCTTTCTTAGCCAAGAACCAGTATTTTTCAAATGTGTGTGTGTGTGTGTGTGTGTGTTGTTTTTTAATGCATTGAGTTCTAGTGCGAGACCCGACTTTTCGTTTGGCCGTTTTTCAGTTTGCTGTGTATTTGCATACCTGACAGACTTTGTACTTCCTAGGAAATGGGCTTCTTGAACTTGTAGGAGGAACAGATCTCATTGGCTGGAGTCTGACATTTAGGAGACTAGATAGAGGTCTTGTAGACTGTCTCTGGGATAGCTCTACTGAGGGAGATCGAGAGTCACAAATCTTATTCAAGGAGAGGTTTTTACTACCCAGAGGGAGGAAGTTTAAAGAAGGCCCATTTCAAAGCACATTGCAGGTCCTGGCTCTGGTCTGCGCACACTTATTCAACAAATATAGGAAGGATGTTTGCATAGAGTTCTAACTTGGCCTGGAAATCCAGGTCTTGCAGCATCCAAAGTGCTCTAAACTGAGGACTGCTACCTCCCGAAACACCTACATATGGCTCCGAGAAGCTAGATGAGGGACTGATGATGCCTAGAGAACGGTCTCCGGACCCCTGGTCTCACAGCGGCTTTCAATCTTCCTCTCCTGACCACCATGCATATATCAAGAAGCATCTCCCCGCCATGTGCTGTGATTCCACACCCAGCTCTAGAGAATCAGGCCCAGCATGCACATCTGGAAAGCAAGAAAAATTTCCCTGGGGTTCGGGTGGGGATGATGTGGGCTGGTTTATTGGCAAAGTCCTCTCTTGTCGCAATTACATCCTTCGTCCTTTAAGTACTTTACAACAGGCTGCGCGCGCGTGTGCTGTGTGCTCTGTGTGTGTGTGACCGATGAGAAGATCACATTTGGAGAAGGATGGAAATGGCTTTCGAGTGCCTGACTTCACCAGTTGGTGTGGCTTGTGCCTGCTGTCAGTTTTCTCATCTGTAAACCAGGAAAAAAGCCCATGCCCAGGGGCCTAGGACTGTGATTAGGAGGTGCCAGGGGAGAATGGGGAGCGTCTTATCCTGTTACCCGGAGACCCCCAGTGCGCCCGGGGAACTCCGCGGCGCAGCGGGGCGCGCAGGGGTGGGGCCCGCGGAGGCGGAGACACCCGCCTGGCGTCAGCGAACCAGCGCCCGCCTCTCAACGGCCAATGACGAAGCGCCTTACAGCCCAGGCCGCGTCGGGAGTGAGGCTGCGGCGAGTGAGGCGCTGACAGGGACTCGCGGGGGCATCTTGCACAGACCCCTGGACCACGCCGCCATCGCAGCCTCCTGCCCAGTCCACTCTCTGCCGCTTCTCCTCGCCATGGAGGCGAGGCCGCCGCCGCCGCCGCGGGGATTCGAGCAGCGGACCGGGCGGCGGCCCTGAGGGGAGCGGCGGGCCGAGACGCCGCCGCGGTGCTGAGGCGGAGCTGCCGTGCGCGTCCCCCGCGGTCCCGCCCAGCGCCGGGCTCGGTAAGCGTTCGCGCCTGCCGCCGTCGGGAGGGCTCGGGAAGGTGGGGTGGCCCGGCCGCGCGTGGGAGCGGTCCCCGGATCCTGTCGTGGAGGAGCGCCTCCGGCTTGTGCATCCTGGCACCGTGGACAGGGGGAGGGGGTCCCGGAAACGTGCGGGACACAGACAGGCTGGAACTTTGCGGACGTCCTCCTCGGGCCCGGGCCAGGGCGCTGCCGTAGTTCATTCTGAAAGAAAAAACTTTGAGCAGCGAGAATATTTGCTCAGGTCCATTTAATGGGAGGAGAAAGGTGGCTCACGCAGTGACCATTCCACCCTCCCCTTAAAAACCCTTCCTGGTCCTACTCCTAGGCCCCTCTCTGCCACCCATTCCCAACTGTTGTATATGCTTAAGAAGGAAAATATGGACTTAAGCTACTCAGAATTCAAAACCAGCCACTTGGGAACGCACATCTCCTCTGTTTACTTTTAGTAATTCTTAAAAATTGCCACCGCGCAGGGGTGAGGGGGGGTGTTAAACCCCTAATATTTCCTAAAAATAACGACTACAGAAGTAGAGATGATCCTGATATATTAGGGTTTTTGTTGTTGTCAGTGATGATATTTGTACGACAAGAAAAAAGGTTCCAGACCCTATTAGTCAGTGTGATATCTGCCGAAGCCCTAGTGGATACGGCACCACTTGTTACCTGCTAACTCTTGAAGCAGCCAGAGAACCAAAAGATGGTGGATGAGGATAGACTGGGACAGGATGAACATTTTTCTCTCTGGATACTCCTTTCAAAAACGTAGATCAGACATTGTCACTTGTGCGCTTAAAAGCGCGTGGTGGCGCACGCCTTTAATCCCAGCACTTGGGAGGCAGAGGCAGGCGGATTTCTGAGTTCGAGGCCAGCCTGGTCTACAGAGTGAGTTCCAGGACAGCCAGGGCTACACAGAGAAACCCTGTCTCGAAAAACCAAAAAACAAACAAACAAACAAAAAAAAAAAACAAAAAAACTCCCTTACTTTCCTTCCTCCACGAGATGGAAGAAAACCCAAATGTCTTACCATTTTCTACAAGGCTTTTGACAGTCTTGCCTGAACTTAATCTTTGATGGTTACCTCAGACTTATCATCCTCCTTTCCCTTCAACCCTGTGTTTAGCCATTCAGAGCTGCTTGGCCACACCTTCATATTTTGGGAGGCTTTTGCTTTTTGGGTCTCCCTTTCTTCTCACCTTTTCTTGTCAGGTCCCAGGCCTACCTTTATAATTCTTCGTTTGAGAAGCTTCTTGAGGACCGGGCTGTGTCCTGTTTAAGACTTCCCTGTTAGAATTCGTCCTGGTTATCTTGAAGGTCCTCAGCCACTTCCCAAGAGAAATGTTTACTAGCGTTTCCTGGCAGCCTGCTTGTAGTGTGGGCTGCCCATACGAGGACCTGCATATTCTCTTTTTTTTTTTTTGTTTTTTTGTTTTTTTGTTTTTCAAGACAGGGTTTCTCTGTGTAGTCCTGGCTGTCCTGGAACTCACTTTGTAGACCAGGCTGGCCTCGAACTCAGAAATCCACCTGCCTCTGCCTCCCAAGTGCTGGGATTAAAGGCGTGCGCCACCACTGCCCGGCGGACCTGCATATTCTCATTCCCTATGTCTCCACCTGGCACCCATACATAGTTGTTGGGAGAAACGGGTAGGCTTTACATCCTACTTGCTTCTCATCTGCCTGTCTTTGGAAGGCCAACAACTCCCCAGTTACTTTTTTCCTCTCTGCCCCAGTAGCCTGACACATGGTGGGATCCAGGAGACTATTCACTGGGTACCTTTTAGCCACTGCTTTAGTATGTGGGTGAATATAGAACCAGAAAAGCAAACCCACTGGTTCCGTGTATTCATATACCACCTATTTGCCAGACACAGTACTTGAGATGCAAAATGAAAGTGAGAAAGTCATATTCTTATCTTTGAGAAGATTATAGACCAATGAGGGACAGGGAGATATAAACGGTTACATCATAGGTGCTAGTAGAGTAATAATAATTGCTGTTTTCTGTGTGCCTGTGACAGGCTATATAATACATGCCTTGTATGAATTATCTTGTTTAATCTTTTCAGTAATTATACTCATTCCTACTCTGCAGGACTTGAAGTTGACTGAGTAGATGGGGGACTAGTCAGAATCTAAATCCTGACAGTGTTTCTAGAGCCTCCGCCTGGGTAGTCTAGGAGGGCTTTCCTGGGAAGAGATCTTGAGATCCTAAAGGAGACATCTGGGGAGAGAGAGAGAGAGAGAGAGAGAGAGAAAAGAGAAAAAAAGAGAAAGAAAGAGAAAGAAAAAGAGAGAAAGAGAGAAACAAAGAAACAACACAAGCCGTCTTGGAGGAGGAAAACTCTGTCTTAGGAAACTGAGAAGTGTAGCTGTCCTAGAACAAGGTAGGGTTAGGATCAGAGTGAAGGCTTCTGTTGTTGTGTTAGGGTCATTTGGAGGCTCTATGGAGCCACATGCTCACTGATACCTGTGCAGTTTAGGAGGCAGTGGCCCAGACCCGCAAAAGTAGAATCACATTCTTTTAGACCCAAAGGATGATTATTCCTCTTGAGAGAGATTCTTTCTCACTTTGGGAAAAGACAAAACATCAAAGAGGAAAATTCTAGCAGTCAAAAGGAAATGTAGAGAAAGAAAATCTATCCTCTTATCTCCTAACACCTTCCCAAGGATGGCTGGAGTTGCTAGCATCTTTGTTCTTTTATAAAAAACCCTCCTCCTTTATAAACATTCATCTACTCCTCCTTCTGTGGCTATGCCAGTCACACCTTACTCTTTAAATGAGCACATGTTTAGAAAAATCATTCCATATTGACATAAAGTATTATTTTTTGTGTTGACATTTCTTTTAAAAACTTAAAAAAGTGTGTGTGTGTATGTTTTTTGTTTTGTTTTGTTTTGCTTTTACCTGCATGTATGTCTGTGTATGGCTTGTGTGCCTGGTGCCCTTGGAGGCCAGAAAAGTTGTTGGAGACACTGGAATTGGAATCATAGACCACTGTGATCTGCCATGTGGGTGCAGAGGATCGAATCAAGGTCTTCCGGAAGAATAACCATTGACATTTCTTATTTTGTTATACAGCTGTAAAATAAGCTGTTTTTAATCTTTATATAGGACTATTATATGTATTTGTAACTAATCTTTAAACTTTGTTTCTAGGTTTTTCTCTTATAAGAATACAATGAACATCCTTCTTTGTTATATGTTCGTAGGTACAATTATCTCAAAAATATATTTTAAGAAATGGAACTACCTGATCAAAAGTCCTGTGGGTATCTTTATTTTCATACATACCAGCAAGTTGCTGCCTCTTTGAGGTAGTACTCATTTGTTTTCTCCCCTAAAATGTGTCTCAATAAACCTAAGTCAGAGTATCCAGTAGAATTCCCTGCCAAGCTTTTCCAACAGTCCTGTGCCTGTTTCCCTCCCTTACTCCAGCCTAGCTCAGAAGGAGTCATGTGATTTGTGCAAGAAGATCAGAACTGGATGATGGTGGTTTACTTTCTGGAGTTCTGGTGTTTGGTGTTTGCCCAGTAGCATTCCTGGACGACCTCAGCATCAGTGTGTAAACATTTTCATTACCTTTACTATCTTTATGTGAAGAAATGAGATGCAGGCTTGAGTTTCAAGCAGGAAGCTGGCCAAATATAGAATCTTGTCTTTTTCCTTTGGTACAGGAACTAGTAAGTGTTCCAAATCCCAAAACGGAAGAATTTTTTTTCCTTTGGTCCCGGGTGCAAAAATAGCAGTAGTGAAACACAGACTTAATAAAACCAAGCAGCAAACTGACAAGAGAATCTACTCAATAAAACTATATTTTCTCAATTCACATTCATTTGCATCAGGGTACTGACATTGATGTTATTTGTAGTCAGTACATATAAAATATGGTTTCTGAAATTTTAATATCTAAAGTGATACTTACTCATTTCTGTATCTTGTTTAAGATGTATTATTCCATGTAGTTTGTGAAGTCTGATTTATTCTTTCTTTTCTTAGTACAGTTACTTTTGGATGATTTTATTGTCTGATAAAATCACTTACCCCTCAAGAGGGCCTGCTGAGTCAGGATTATTTTAGTGATGAAGTTGCACTAATTTGCAGTGCTATCACTGTTTCTTGCCATTCCAGCATTACTGTCACAGACAAACCCTAATCTTTATTTTTATTTATTAAAAATATGTGTGTGTACAGGAGCTAGAGAGGTGGCTCAGAGGTTAAGAGCTCTGAGTGCTCTTGCGGAAGGCCAGAGTTTGTTTTTAGCACCCACATAAGCTGAATCAACCACCTATGTAACTGCAGCTCCAGGGGCTCTGGTGTCTCTGTCTTCCAAGGGCACCTGCAGTGATGTCCACACATGCAGTTAAAAATAATAAAAGTAAAATGTTAAGAAAAAGAACTCAAGAGTGAACAGCGCTCTTGTAGAGAACCAGAGTTTGGTTATCAGTATCCACATCTGTCAGTTCTCAGTTGCCTGGAGCTCCACTTCCAGGAAATTGGACATCTTCTGGCTTCTGTTGGGTGGACATGTGCACATGTACACAATATTTTTAAAATTAAATAAACACAAGGTGAATGACTCTTAAGAAATGACACTTTCAGGTGTCCTCTGGCTTCCATACACCCAGCCATATATGTAGTTTTATACTTCCACACGTATATGTACACAAAGAAGAGACTCCATTCCTTGTCCCCCTGTGGGCAAACCAGTCAGGTTATCATTTGCTTCTATCTTGTGATAGTGTTGTTGATGACCTGTGTATTAGTCAGAGTTCTCTAGAGGAACAGAACTTACAGAATGAATCTCTCTGTGTTTACACACACACACACACACACACACACACACACACACACACACACAGGAGTTATTAGAATGCCTTACAGGCTGTGGTCCAGTTAGTCCAACAATGGCTGTCTACCAATGGAAAGTCCAAGAGTCCAGTAGGTGTTCTGTCCACGAGGCTGGATGTCTCAGCTTGTCTTCAGTATGTGCCAGAATTCCAAAGTAGTAAAGCTCCAGTGCCAGTGAGGGAACGGACATGCCAGTGAGAGCGAGAGCATCAGGCAGAGTGAAAGCTTCCGTCTTCCATGTCCTTTACACAGGCTGCCAGCAGAAGGTGTGGCCCAGATTAAAAGTGGATCTCACTACTTCAGATGACTTCATCAAGAAGTTCCTCACAGCTGGGCGGTGGTGGCGCACGCCTTTAATCCCAGCACTTGGGAGGCAGAGGCAGGAGGATTTCTGAGTTCGAGGCCAGGCTGGTCTACAGAGTGAGTTCCAGGACAGCCAGGGCTACACAGAGAAACCCTGTCTCCAAAAACAAAAACAACAAAAAAAAGAAGTTCCTCACAGGTGTACCCAGCCACCTGAGTTTCAGTTAATTCCAGATGTAGTCAAGTTGACAACCAAGAATAACCATCACAGCTTTCATATATGTATGTATACATGTAGATGTGTGTATGTATTAAATATATTCATATATGTGTATTTTAATGCTAACTCTTGTGAGGCTTAGTAGTACATAGCTGTAATGCCCATACAGAGCCCTCAGAGACTGAGGAAAGAGGATTGAACAAGGCCAGCCTGGACTATAATTAGCCAACTTTTTGCTGCCTAACAAGAATATTAGAAAAAAATGTCTGGCCGATATCTTGAAGTAAGGTGGTTATTTTTTTTTTATTTATTATTTTTTATTATTGTATGTATGTGTGTGTGTGCACCTGCTCTCTGTTTGTACAATGTATTCACATAGGTACTTGAGGTGGCCATGGCCATGAGAACCTGTTGAGCCTCTAGAGCAGCAGTTCTCAACCTTCCTAACACTGTGACCCGTTAATTCAGTTCCTCATGTTGTGGTGACCTCCCCCCCACCCACCCATAAAAGTATGTTGTTGCTACTTCATAACTATAATTTTGCTACTGTTATGATCGTTGCATAAATATGTGATGCGGGAGACACACAAGTTGAGAGTTGGTGCTGTGGAACTAGAGTTCCTGGCCATTGTGAGCAGCCTGGTGTGAGTGCTGGGAACTGAGCCTGGGTTCTCTGCAAGAACATAAAGTGCTCTTCCCTGTAGAGCCATCTCTCTAGCCCCTAGAGTGTTGTTCTTGAAAATGAGTGAGAAAGTAACTGCTTTTAAAGTTACTTTGTTTTCATTTTTAAGTTATACATTTGTGTCTGTGTATAGGTATGTGCAAATGAATGCAGGTGCCCACAGAAGCCAGAAAATGGCATTGGGTCCCCTGGAATTTCAGGCAGTTAAGAGCTATCTGATGTAGGTGCTAGGAACCAAACTCAGGTTCTCTGAAAGAACAGTATAGTCTCTAAACCGCTGAGCCATTCCTCCAGCTCTCAAAGTAACAGTTTTTTTGTTTTTTTTTTTTTTTTTTTTTTTTTTTTTTTTTGGTCTTAGAAAGGACAGACAAGCTGTTTGATATCCATAGGAGGCCTACCCTTTTCAGAGGAGAAGGGGAGGAGGGGTGTATGGGGGAGGAAAGGTAAGGTGAGAGGAAGGGACTGGGAGGAGAAAAGGGAGAGAAAGCTGTGGTAGGAATATAAACGATTAATGTTTTTAAAAAGAAAGGACAGCCAAGACTACACAGAGAAACCCTGTCTCAAAAAAACCAAAGGTAGGGGTATTGATTGTCTTTCTGTGTGCTTATTAGCTATTAGTATATGTTTCTTGAAAAACAGTGTCTCTTCAGTCTTTGTCCATTTTTAGAAACATGGTTTCTTTTATTATTGAGTTCTATGTGTTCTCAATATGTTCTTTTATTAGGTGTATAATTTGCAAGGACCTTTTCCACTGGTGAAGGGTTTTGTGGATATAATTTATTGGATCTATGGGTCTAACAGCAGAGTTGCTAAGCCTGACACTCACCTCTGTGTTTAGTTTGCCAAGGCCTGTGCAACTGTTTCCCAGGTCCATGCCTCCCTCGTATGACATTCTGTGTGCTGCCTGAGAGTGCCTGCGTCTCCACATCTTTGTCAGTGCTTACACTCTTTAGCTTTCAGCTTTAACCATCTCAGTGGGTATGAAGTAGTTTGATTTGTGGTTTGATTTACAGACTAAGAATGCATTGTGAGCTGGGCAGTGGTGGCACACGCCTTTAATCCCAGCACTTGGGAGGCAGAGGCAGGCGGATTTCTGAGTTCAAGGCCAGCCTGGTCTACAGAGTGAGTTCCAGGACAGCCAGGGCTACACAGAGAAACCCTGTCTTGAAAAAAACCCAAAAAAAAAAAAAAAAAAAAGCATTGTGGTTTTATTCCATCTTTTAAAGAAATTCTCATCATTTTTTACTTGAGGAACTTGAAAACAAGATTTTATAATCTGATAAAAATGCTTTAAATCTGTTTCTTTAAAATAAAGTTTCTATGTGGTGACCTGGTGAAATAAAAGACCTGTACATTAATTATCAGTAACAGTTAAAACCACTTAAGGGACTTTATAATGAGGGGTCAGACTGACAATCTTATCATAAACCATACCAGCTCTAAGTTTGGCATAACTAAATCCTTACTTCTGTGCACAACAGGCTAGGAAGAGCATGGCATCATTCATGAATATTCCTGTTTCCTCCTCCACAAGTTAAATAAAAACTAAGTTTCGAGGTATAACAGTTTGTAGAGTGTTACTAAGTATGATATAAGAAATACTATAGAGCAAAGCAAGCCCGGTGACTTCAGATGTATGTCAGGAGAAAAGGAGAAGAACGTCTATATACTTAAAAGATTAGATACCAGCTCAGTGTAATGTGTAGACCTTATTTATATTTATACCATTGTAAAAGGTATTTTTGACGCCATTGGAAATAACTTGTATAGCCTTCAAATATTAGATGATTTTTTTAAGGGATTTTAATTTTTTTTACATATGATAATAGTATTGTTATATTCTAAAAGATTATTTCTGTCTTAGAGATGAAGCTGAAGTCTTAGGGATGAAGCAATATGTTTGGAAGTTGCTTTAAAATATTCAGTGTATCTGAAGTGTTATAGATGAGCAAAGAATTGCCATATGTTGGTAATTATTAAAACTGAAAAATAGGCATGAAAGGCTTTGTTCTGTGTGTTTGTTCCTGTAGGCACATGTGTATGTGCACGCATCTGTGGAAGCTAGTCATCAGCTTGGGTGTTGTTCCTTGGTGTCAGACACCTTTTTAAATTAATTTTTTATTTTGCATTTACTTATTTTATATGTGCACACTCATGTGCCATGGCATGTGGGTGGAGGCGAAAGGAAAACTTGAGGGAGTTGGGTCTTTCTTCCACCACGTGAGTCCTGAAGATCCAGCTCAGTCAGGCTTGGCAGCAAGCACTTCTACCTGGTGCACTCTCACCACACCTCGCCTTGGTAACTTTAAAAGATTTTATTTTATATTTGGGATTGTGTATATATACACCCATGTCCAGGCATGTGGGGAGGGGGGCTGAGCCATTTCTCCACACCCTCAATACACACACACACACACACACACACAAACACCTTGGTTTCTTTTTCTTTTCTTTCTTTCTTTTTATGTTTTTTTTTTTTTTTTTTTTTTTTTTTTTTTTTTTTTTTTGAGACAGAATCTTGCACTGTAGTCCAGTCAGGCTGGCCAGCAAGCTCCAGGGATTTTCCTGTCTCAACCTTCCATTACTTCCATTACTGAGATCATAAATGCACACACACCACCTTTTTAATGGTCTCTGGAAATCAAACTGAGCTTCTCATGCTTGCCTGGCAGGTACTGGCAGATAGTAGTCCAAATGAAGAGGTTTAATAGATTTCAAATCCATTTGGTAACAGGTGACATCTTCTAACTAGTTGTTAAGAGTGAGTGCATCAGAGAAGATGGACATTTACTAGACCAATTAATTTATTTTTGTGGTTCTGGGGTTCCGTTATTTCTTCGGGCAGGGAGGATATGAGATGGGGTTTAGGTATGTAGTCCAGGCTGGTCTTGATCTTACAGTTTTCCCACCCTAGTCTCCTGAGTGCTTAAATTGCATATATGAATCGCCATACCCAAATGTGTGTGGGGAGGGGTATATGTGTTGTTGTGCACATATGGGTGTTCAGAAGCCAATGTTGGGTGTCTTCTGCACTCTAAACCAGTTTTTAATGGTCTCACAGTAAACCTGGAGTTCACAGATTCAGCTAGGCCAGCCAGCCAGTGAGCTGCAACCATCCACCTGTCTCTGCCTTCTCAGTGCTAGAATTGCAGACACATGACACTAAGCCCTTTTACATAGACACCAGGGATGCAGATTCAGGTCCTTACACTTACATGTTCTGTAGCAAACACTGTACTCACTGCACCACTTCCTCAACTGTGTATCCAGCGTTTTATTTAAAGCAGAATGTTTCTGTTACTGAATGGTAGGAAGATGCCACACCACAGAGCTCCTTCCCTTTAGAAAGCATGTTTACATTGCCCATCATAACCAATCATTGACTTGAAATCAGACTTCTGTCCTGCTTTGCTATGGAATACTAGAATGAGCTTTAAGAGGATGGCAATATAGTTTAGCAGTAGAGTGCTTCTGTACCCAAGGTCTTGGGTTCAGTACCAATAAGGAAAAGAGAGAAAAAGGGAGGGTACATTTTCAACCAAAATGAAATTTTTTTTTAATTTCATAAATCACTTTTTTTTTGTTTTTTGTTTTTTTGTTTTTCGAGACAGGGTTTCTCTGTGCAGTCCTGGCTGTCCTGGAACTCACTCTGTAGACCAGGCTGGCCTCGAACTCAGAAATCCTCCTGCCTCTGCCTCCCAAGTGCTGGGATTAAAGGCGTGCGCCACCACTGCCCAGCCATAAATCACTATTTTCATGTTATTGCTGAATGTGTTTATATGATGTAAGTGTGAAGAGGGGTACACATGCCACAGCACACATCAAACAACTATGTGGGGTAAATTCCTTCCTTTACATGGGTTCTGGAGTTGAACTTGGGGCATCAAGCTTGTATATCCTGGAGGCTCACATGAAAAATATATTTAACATTTTTTAAAAATTTTATGTGGATGTATATTTTGCCTGCATGTATGCTTCTACACCCCCTGCATGCCTGCAGAGGCCAGAATAGGGTGTCAGATCCCCAGGGCATCAGATCCCCTGGAGCTGGCAAGTATATTTGGAACTGATTTAGTGTGAAGGCATGGTGATGCAGTTGGGACACATAGACAAATATTACTAAGCAGGAAAAGTGGTAATAGTTCCAGATTTGGGGACCGATGGCAGGTGGAACTCTGTGAGTTTAAGGCCAGCCTGGTCTATAGAGCAAGTTCCAGGACAGCCAGGCTACACAGAAATTGTCTCAAAAAACAAAAACCAACCAAACAAAAATAGATCCAGGTTTAGGGCTTTGGAAGAGGATTATTGGTGAGTGGAGCTTCTGTGTAAAGGAAGAAATTGAAATCCAGCTGTTAGGAACTGTGCGTGTGGTTTCCAAACGTGAACCGATTGGCTGATAAGTCAGTTAAGAAAATGCCTTTCAAGTACTGTTGCTGGATTGATGGAACAGTTTCAGGACTTCTGATGTTCTAGGGGCCAGATCTTTCTACATGGATGGATGCTTCTGTTTCCCTCGTTCTTGGTGTATACCTGGTGATGCATACATTTCTCCCACTTGGCAAGGAGTGAGACCTATCAGTAACTTGGTACCTTTGGTACCTTTGCCTATGTCTGTGCCTGTGCCATGGCTTCCCTTCAGTGTTCCCTCCTCTTGGCTGGGCCTTCTCAATTTGTAGCAAGGCCTGAGTTCACAGTGGTGCCCAGCTAGAGCTTCTCTATCCTGAGTCTGAGTGTTAGCTAGAGAGGGTCTCTTGAGTCCTCAAGTCTGAAAGCCTCAAAGCTGAGAAGTGGCACCAGCCCAGGGAGTTTGTCTGTGGCCTGAGATCTTGCTTCTGTGAGTTCAAGAAGATGCATTCATTTCTGTAACAAGCACTCAGTGCTACAGTGTTGCTGCTGGCAGTAGTTGTCACAAGTGACTAAAGTGAGTAGCACATTCAAAACAAAAGGAACATATGGTTTTGGTACTGTTTTTACAAATTTTTGCATTTTAAAATTATACATGTTTAAATAATTAATACTTATAATAAAATATGTAGAGAATTAGAGTAAAAGGTAGTTCTCTTTTCCCCAGCCTCCAGCTTCTCCTTTGCAAAAGCATCCTTAGGAGTCTTCGGAGAAAGCTTAGTCAGCAAAGCCCTTACTAGGCCAGCATCAGGACCTCACTTCAGTTGTCCTAA
Organism: Arvicanthis niloticus; assembly: GCF_011762505.2. NCBI lineage: Eukaryota > Metazoa > Chordata > Mammalia > Rodentia > Muridae > Arvicanthis > Arvicanthis niloticus. The sequence continues at coordinate 101,237,556 of NC_047659.1, forward strand.
ATCCAGGTGGAAGAGCCAGGCAGGCATAGTGGCACTGGCAACCTTGGCACTAGGGAGGCAGACTGACAGGTGGGCCTGCTGTCCTGCAGGAGGCTTACCATCATTCATACTTAGTTTTCAAAAGTTATGCTTTGAGGGAGTTCTTGTGGAACTGGCAGTGGTTGGTTAGAGCAGCCAGTTCTGTGTTGATTGGATGCTAGGAGGGGCTTTTGTGTAGAGAAGGCTGTAAATTAACTTAGTAAAATGGTATTAAAATCAAGGGGTGTTTTTTTAGTCTTATTTAATGGTAGTTCTAAGCAGTAACTCTGTATAGAAATAGGAAAACTTTAATTCTTTTTCCATATTTTGACTTTCTTCACTCTTCTTAATAATTGTTAAAATTTCACAGATGAAATTCTTCCATCCCACTTAGTCACTGAACTGAACTTCCCAAGTTGTTTAAAATACATTCATTTATTTATACATTCAAGTCCAGCAAGCACAGCTCATGCTTGCCCTGCTAGAGTGAACCACCTTTAGTCTCCTTAAGAGTTGAGCAATCTGTGACTGTAAGGAAGGAGTTAAACCTGCAAAAGCAGCAGATCGAGTTTTGTCAGACCAGTGCTTTTTGTTGGTTAGGTCTGAACACACAGCTGAAACTTAGAAAAGTCTTAGTGCCCTAACCTTGACACACTGTTTTATCACTCACAGCTTCTCTCCCTCAGTCAGAATGTCACTCAGCTTTGGAGAATAATTTTACCATCTGGAAGAATCAAGGTTATTGGAGGGGAAAGCCCGACCATGATTACAGCAGTACAGTTGTAGGGGTTCTAAGACTGAGAGGAGAGAGACTGGATGCTCTGCTGCTAGGATACTTGACTTCCAAGGTGGCTCTGTTTATGTAGAGTCCTGAATGTGGCACCCGGTGCTTGTGCTGTGTGCTTGAATGAGCACAGAAACTCTCTTTTTTACCTTCCTGGTTTAACAAAGGGAAATGTAGAAAAGTCTAGGATGGGAGAAGGGAGAGGAATTGGGTAAATTAGTGAGTTAAATTATCTGCATCCTGAACAGGCTTCTCCTACGTGGCACACACTGTCCTGTTTATCTTTGCCTCTCTAGTCTCCCTCATCTCCCTCAGGCCTCTTTCTTTGACTACTCTTGGGCTTACCAGAGTCGTTACCAGCCTTGTTTGTGTTTACCAAACACATTCTTGGAAGGACACGAGAATGTCTATGGTGTCATGTTTCTTGTGAATTACGGGAAAAAAATTATCCTTAGATCAGATCTGGTTGATAAACAACAACCTGCTTGTTTTCCCCATTGAGGTGTTTCCCAGACACCTGCATCAGTCTCAGGACTGACCTGTTTTCTAATCTCTTTCTTGATAAATGGAACAACCCATCAGTGACACCAGAATTTAAACGTTGCTATTGATATCATTGGTAATACGTTATGTTTTTGTCTCTCAGATTGGCCTGCTTTGGACCATTTCTCATGTCTGTATGTTCCTTACATCAGTCTGCAGCTAGCTATGACCTACACTCTCTCACTATTACTTCCTTGTTCCAAATTCTTGCTGCTGAAGAGATCTTTCTGGTTTCTTGATCTAATCATAAGTAATCAATGGTTTTAGTGAGGTTGGTTTCTGTTGCTGTGATAAAACATTCTGGCCAAAAAAAAAAAAAAAAAAAAAAAAAAAAAAAACTTGGAGAGGAAAGGCTTTATTTAGCTTATACGTGCACAATATCGTCCATTGCTGAGAGAAGCCAAGAAAATAACTCAGGCAGGAACCTAGAGATAGGAAGTGAAGCAGAGGCTGTGGAGAAATGCTGCTTTCTGGCTGGCTTTCCATGGCTTGACCAGCTTCCTTTCTTGGCTAACCTAGGATCACCTGTCCGGGGTGGCACTACCCACAGTGCTCTCCCACATGAGTCATTCATCCAAGAAAATATCTCACAGACACGCCCACAGGCTAGTCTGATGGAGGCAGTTTCTCAATCGAGGTTCCCTGTTTGCCGCCAGGTGACTCCAGTTTATGTCAGGTGACAAAAACCAGCATATGAGTTATAATGGTATGCATGAAAATACATGTTAAATGTGTGTGATTGGATGAGGTTTGGTAAGCTGTGAGACGGTCACCACAATGATTGTAAAAGACGTGTTCATCACCTGCAAAATTGTTCTTGTGTGTCACTTTTTTTTTTTTGACTTTTATTTCTGTAGTAAGAACACATAATATGAGATCCGCCCACCTACGTTTGTAAGCATGTCCTACAGTATTGCTGACTGTAGAGATCATGCCGTAGAACAGCTCTCCACAGTCAGTTGGTACCACACAGTTTCAGTGAAAGATGAGTTCTTCCCAGAGAAGAAGCAGTATTCACTGTCTGTTAGCATACTAACATAACCTTCTAGCATAACACAGAATCAGACACCAGGACTGAAAAGCATAACTGTAAATGTCTGCAGATGTGGTGTTAAGATGGAATTACTTTTAATTATTTTGGTGGGCCTAACTCAAATACCCTTATAAGAGACAGTACACAGGGTTTATGAAGAAGGAAACAGTATTAGAGTTGTAGGAGTCTGACCTCAACATTGGTCCTGTGTTCTGTTTCTTTTCTTTTTTTTCTTTTTTGTTTTGTTTATTTTTGTGCTTATGAGTATTTTGCTTGCATGGATGTATGTGTATCACATGTGTGCCTGGTTCCCACAGAGCTGAGAAGAGGGCACTGAATCCCTGGAACTGGAGTTACAGAGGATTGTTGAGCCACTATGTGGGTGCTGGGAACCAAAGAACTAAGGGAGAGCAGCAGCACTGAGCCATGTCTCAAGTACCCTGTGCTTGTTTCTGTCAGGTTATTTTATCAAATTGTGTGGTAATCCATATACTTGTATGATAATCCACATAACATATAGATTAAATATTGGTCTCAGAGGGAACTTTATGGTCTACAGTTTTGTGATACATAATTGTACTGAGGCATGCATGGTCTGCATTGCTTGTGCATTGAGTTTGACGGCAGCAGAACTGAGTTCACTTACAGTGAGCCTTGGTAGCTCCATTCAGCATCTGATTCTGCCTTTTATACTTGATCTTTTTGGTCAATAAGTCAAAAATAATATTTAAAAAGATTTAATCTCTACCAGAAGAAAAAAAGTATTTGAAGGGATGTTGTGTTATCAGACTAGATTTAGATCACAAATGCTGCCCAACAGTACTGGAAAACTTTGACTTTTTTAATTTAATGTTTTTATTTTGAGCTAGGATCTTGCTATAAAGTGGGCCGGCCTCTGACTTGAACTTTTCTATCTTGGCCTTCTGAGAGCTTGGCTTACAGACATGTGCTACCTACGCTCACTTCTCTGTTTCTTTCTTTCTTTCTTTTTATATTTGTTTATTTTATGTATATGATGATTTGCGTGTATTTTACTTTATGTGTTCAGCCTGCATATATGTATGTGTACCATGTGTGTACCTGGAGCCAACAGAGGTCAGAAGAGGGCACCAGATCCTCTGGAACTGTAGTTACCATGTAGGTGCTGGAGATCAAGCCCAGGTCCTTTGCAAGGGCAGTAACTGCTCTTACCTGCCAAGCCATCTCTCCAGATCCCTAATTTGACTTTTATGACTGTCTTAATGTCCACATTGCGTTAGTCTCTTTCCTACATATAGTAAATTGCTCTTGTGAGGACAGAGGTACAGATCTTGTTTCTCAGGGTTTTGTTTGTTTGCTTGTTTGTTTGTTTTTACTTTATCTCATCTCTTAAATGATATTTAGTATGAGTGAGTGGTTTACTCCAATAGAACCATATTGACCTCACCCCAACTCTGGACACTGTAAGGTAAGTGAGCTAGTATTCTTTCCTTTTTCTTAGTTAAGCTATCTCTCAGTAGCCCAGGCTGGTTAGCGCTCAAGATCTTTGCTGCCTCAGCCTCCCCAGTGCCAGGATGACAGGAGTGAGCCACTGTCCAGCTTGACCCAATACTCCTAAAGGAAGCAGCATGATCTAACAAGCATGTGACTTCCTGGTCAGTCCAACAGGACAATTCTTTTGGAAAATATAACTCTAGAAAAGTTTTAAAGTAGTATTTAAAGAAAGTGGGTAGATCCTAACTTGCTACTGAAGACGATTTTAAAGTTGCCCGCTAACATTTTTTTCAGATAGTAACTTAGGAACACTGTTTTGGGGTTGAGTCCATGCTCATTCGGCTCCATTGCTGTGGACCTTTGGTGAAGTATAATGTGGCAGAAGAAGCTGCTTATCTCATGGCAGCCAGGAAGCAGAGTGAGGGCGTGAGAGCGTATCTGCCCCAGTGGCCTTTCTTCTTTCCTGTGTTCCAGCTGGAGCCCTAGCACACAGATGCCTCCAAACGCCTCTGTGCTGAGTCTTTTCCCTTGGTTGCTACCATGGCAATGATCTTGGAAACCTTGTCATAGCCACACCCAAAACTGTGCTTCAGTAACTCCCACATGTCTCAATCTATTCCAATTGATAATCAAGATAAACTGACTCTCTCAAATTGCACTGATCTCTTGGTTATGTCCTTTGCAGCAAAAACAAAAACTAGAAAATGTCTTACCTCTTACTTGTGCTTTAGGGACTATTCACTGTTGACTACTTAGTTGTCATATTTCTTTGTCTCTTTCAAAGAGGAGTGAATGGTTTCTCAGACTTCTTTTTAGTAATATGACATTCTAAAAAAAGATTTTTTTTTTATGTTTTATGTATGAAAGTTCTTCCTGTATGTGTGCTTGGTACCCTCAGAGGATAGAAGAGGGTGTCAGATCTTCTAGAATTGGAGTTATGGACAGCTATGAGCTCTCTATGCAGGTGCTGGGAAGAGCAGCAAGCATTTAGAACCACTGAGCCATCTGTCCAGCCTCTAACTTGACCCTTGTTTTGTTTTGTTTTGTTTTGAGAGTTTCTCTGGCTGTCCAGGAACTCACTCTGTAGATCAGGCTGGCCTCAACTCACAGAGACCCACATGCCTCTGCCTCCCGAGTGCTGGGATTAAAGGTGTGCACCACCATCAACTTTCCTTTGGTTACTGCCTTTTTTATTTTAAGTAATATAATTATTTTTTCAGAATGTTCCTCATTCCAAGTTAGTTTGATGTTTTCTTACTAATAGATTTGTTTTATTTTTGCTTGTGTATATTTGTGTGCTTGTGCATGTTTGAGCTCAGGTACTCACAGAGTCCAGGGAGGTTGTTGGATTTTCCTGGAGCTGGAGTTAACAGGCATTTGTGAGAATCAAATTCAGGTCTTCTGCAAGGGCAGTGCTTTCTCTTAACCAGTAAGCAAGCTCTGTCCCCTCATGAGTAGCTGTAGATTATATATTGTTGGCAGAATACCATAGACACTGTGTGCTTGTTCCTGCATTATATCAGGAGGCCCGTGTCCATTAAAACTGGCTTCAGTTTTATCACATGGTCAAGATGTTGTCTGGCAAGCTTTTAAAAAGTTAACTGAAAGATATTTTTGTGCTTATTAATAAGTAAGTAAGTAATACTTATTTTGTGGGGTGACACTTTGAGGTTATGTAAATTGCCTGTTTCAAATTCTGACCAGCAGATGTTAGTATCCATCGAGGGTTTGTGACTGAATCCATTATTGCTATGGTGGTAACCAGATGGCAAATTAAAAAACAAATTAATCATTCTTCATTCATCTGACATTTCCTACGAGGAAAAGCTTTCACTCTGTCTTTTAAATTTTGTGAAATTACCCAACACAGCTTCCTATTTTATTTTATTTCTTTTTAAACTTATTTTAATGATCAAGTTGTCCCAGATTTAGCTAGTAGTGACCCTTTCCAGTGTGTGTCTTTTTGTTCATGTATTTACTTTATTTGTTTGTTTGTTTGTTTATTGGCATAACATGATTTTTTATTCTCATCTTGTCCCAACTCAACCATTTCTTTAAGGAACTCTAGTTCTTTTTAGAAAATATAGTTAGGCATCAAATCTGATCCGTGCTTCTTGCAGTTGGAATGTGATCTCCCTTACATCCTGAGCCCTGGACTGCAATTTTGTTGTTGTTGTTGCTGCTGCTGCTGCTGCTGCTGCTGCTGCTGTTGTTGAGACAGGGTTCATTTACTCTATAGCCTAGGTTGACTTAAACTTGTAGTAATCCTCCTGCCTCAGCCTCCAGGTCTGAGTTACCATACCTGGCTATGAAATTGTTTTACTAAATTTCTGGAACCAAATTTATGGAGGTGACTGAGTAACAGCCCAGCTCACAACCATTAAAAGCTTGGTATTGCATAGTTTTCCAGAATCAGGATGCACACCATGCTGCTGTGCAAGACCAAGTGGAAAGTCACTAGGATGGTCATAAGGCAATAATCCCTCAGTTGAAGTCCTCTCTTCTTAGGTGTCACAGTTGACAAAACTAGTGAACACAAATCTTGGGAGATATTTTGGGTTTGGGGTTTGTCAAAGCAGAAGCACAGCTCACGTTTCCAAGGGGAGAAAAGAGAACACTCATTCTGGAACACAGATTTAGGTCACCCCAAGTTCCATGTTTCAACATGGAAGCAGATTCAAGTTTTTATAGTAACAGAACAAAGAAAGCTTCACATACATTGGTAGAAACATTGAGTGAGTGCATACAGCACAGAGGAGAGTCTCATCTGTAAGTCTCATCTGTGTTCTTAACCCTTTGGTAGATAGAACTAGTGTTTTATTAAATTAATGCTTTCTATAGATTTCATTATTTGTTTTATCTGTTAGGATATTAGGTTCAATGTTATTTGAAATGTGTAACTTTATATGTTAGGTTTGACACGAAGGGGCACAAGGAATACCTGTTTTGTAAGTTAACAATAGCCCAAGATAAATTGCAATTAAGCTCTCTGCCTGCAACCTTCTGGTCAGTCAACCAGCCTTTGCAGACACAATTTCTATCTTAGCTTGCTTTCTACGGCTGTGATCAAGGCCATGACTAAAAGCAACCTAGGGAGGAAAGGTTTTATTTGGCTTACAGGTTACTGTCCATCATGAAGGGAAGTCAAGGCAGAAACTCAAGGTAGGAACTAAGGGGGATGCTATTTAGTAAAAGAGTTGTTAATGCCATAGATGGACAGACAGTCAGCAGCATATCTGAGGAAGAATCAGGCCCTTACGGTAAGTCCTTTCTCATACATTTTAGAGGAAATGCCATGTGATGAATGGGCTGTCCATAATCCATTCTTCCTGTCTTTGGTTCCTAGCAGGCAGGTGGGAATGGAGTCTGTTAGTCTGGGACCTGTGAGCAGAACCAACTCTTGAGAGTGGGGAGAGCAAGAATTTAGGGAAAACAAGTCAATGGAGGACTTTACAAAATGGCCTGGACCTAGCTACATTTCAGACTTTTGTTTCTATTAGATAGGTGTGTAGGGGGGTAATTGCCACCCTCTTTTCTCTGCCTTAGTGCCCCCTTTGAACGCCAAACCTGAAACCTTCCACCTAGCATTTGAGATGTGGAAACAGGAGGATCAGGAGTTCAAGGTTACCCTTAGTTATGTAAGAAGCTCAAGGCCAACCTGAAACTCTGTCTTTACAACAAATAAACAAGATGAATGCAGTATAGCTTTTGTTAGAAAATTCTAGTGAGTGTATTGAATATTTCATAACTTGGGAAAAGCTTCGATTTTGATATTTCACACAAGGCCCTTCTAGAACATATAAGGGTATGTGTGGATTCAGGTGTTAGTAGCATGCAAGTACACAGGAAAGGTACTAAAAAACAGCAAACATTTTCCTCATTTAAATATGATTCATAAAGTTTGTATTAGTACAGCTTATATTACTGTTCTTTTAAAGATTGAAACTAAAATCATAATTCCTACCCCTAACCCCAAAACTAATGTGGACTTTTCCACCAAGGACCACACAACTTTCTCAACAACTGTGCTTGGCACAGGACATTTGCTGATGTTGTCCTATGCGATAGGCACATTAGACCAACTTGAATTTTTATAAATCAATCTCTCTCTCTCTCTCTCTCTCTCTCTCTCTCTCTCTCTCTCTCTCTCTCTCTCTTCCCCTCCCCTCCCCCCCATTCCTTTCTTAATTGAGGAAAGCAAAAATCTGGTTTCCAAGGATACGCATTCTCTTGTGCTGGTTTCAGATTGTTGTAGTCATGGAAACTAGGCTAGTAAACTCATTCTTGGCAGCTTCTGGCGTTGGTCTGATCTTTTCTTTAAAACACATTACAATTATAATTTAAAATAATACATTTGGGGAAGGTTAGTGCCTTATGAGTTCATGTCATCCCTGAGGGGGATTGGGAGTGTTGCTAAGTTGGTTTAAGGAAGTCAGTTAAATAGTAACAAGTGGCTAAATTTAACTAAGGGGTAGTTATATGTAATTTAAAGAGAAGGACCTATGGGGAAGAAATTAACATTTAGTTTTTTTTATTTATTGTGTTTATTTGTGTGTGCTTATGTGTGCACATGTGTGAGTATGTGCTTTTTCATATGTGGTGTTGGGGGGGAGGGGATATGGTATATTTGTGATGTGTGTGGTATATTTGTGGTGTGCTGTGTGGTATATTTGTGGTATGGGGTGTGTGTGTGTGTGTGTGTGTGTGTGTGTGTGTGTGTGTAGGATGGAGGTTGATACAATGCTTTTCCTTGATTGTTCTTCACTTTAATCAAAAGGCAGGATCTCTAGTCACACCCAGAGCTTGCAGATAAAGCCATTCTCCCCTCACCTAGGTATGTCTATCTGGAGTTCACAGAGGCATGTGACAGCAAACTATCTGGTAGGAGCTGTTCCAGATAGCCCAGGCTGCATTGCTTGAAGCTAGGGTAGTCCACTGTGATAATTCATTCCAGTGTCTATGGAATGTTCCGCCTGGCTGCTGCTGGTGTGAGGCTAGTCCTAGGGCTGAGAGAGTGGCAGTTCTGCTCAAGGTAGCCGGAGCAGCGAAGGGGAGCCTGGAGCTGCCACTTAGGGAGTCAGGCTGTCCATTCTCCTCCCGTCTTTGCTTATTGATGGGAAAATTAATGTCAGGAGTGCTTACAATAAGAAGTTAAAGAACTTACCACTAACATTAATAGTGGTTTTAGCAGTGTTTAACACACTGCCCCGTGCCCTAGAGAGAGATGAAGTCTTGTGTCTGCCTCACCCTTATGTAAAATCTTTTCTGTAATTGTTGGTAGAATCTGTGAATGTGGTGGAATTTTACTGTAGGGACTATATTGCATTGCCTCACATTAAAAGAATTCTACAAGTGTAATTAAGTTACTAGTCAGTTTGCTAAAAGGAGATTGTCAAAGGAGGAGTACCCAGTTGGATCTGACCTAATCACATGGACTAAAAGTCAAAGATCACAAGAAGTAAAATAATCAAACATGAGAAGGATTTCAGATGGTTTAGGAACTGAAATGCCCTCAGACTAAAAACACCAGAAATTAGGGACCTTGGTCCTACAGCTGCAAGGAACTGAGTTTTGGTGCAGCCTTAACTTGGAAGAGTATCCAAAGACAGAGAAGCTGAAAGTCTGGCAGTCATACTGAGTTTTACCTTTATAAGAGCCTTGCCAAGAATCCAGCCATGCTGTACATGAACTTCTGATTTTATGGTTATTAGATAGTGTATAAAATTAATGCACTAACAAGATGATAAAGGCTTTCTCTTCTTAATTTAATTAAATTTATTTATTTTTATTTGAGTGTTTTGACTGCATAGTGTCTGAGGTGGTCAGAAGAAGCCATCAGGTCCTCTGAAGCTGGAGTTATCAATTGTTGTGGGAGCTGGGAACCTAACCCAGGTCCTCTGCAAGAATAGCAAGTATGGGGCTAGAAAGATGGTTCAGCAGTTAAGTGCACTGACTGCTCTTCCAGAGGTCCTGAGTTCAATTCCCAGGAACCACATGGGGGCTCACAACCATCTGTAATGGAATCTGATGCCCTCTTCTGGTGTGTCTGAAGACAGCTACAGTGTACTCATATAAATTAATTAAATAAATAAATATTTAAAAAAAAATAGCAAGTGCTCTTAGCCCCTGAGACATCCCTCCAGCCCCTATTCTGTTTGTCATAGCATTCTATCAAGCTCACTGTCAGCTTTCCTGTATCAGAGTAGCATTGGCATTCTCGTGTATATTTCATAAGTACTTAACTTGTTTATAAATGTACAAACATACAAACAGAAATCTGCTGGAAATCTAATTGAGATTGCACTTAATGTATAGATCAGTTTGGAGTTACTGCCTTTGTAATGATTTTGAGGAAGTTGTGTGTGTGTGTGTGTGTGTGTGTGTGTTTTGTTTGAGATGGGATCTCTTGATTGAGCTCAGGCTAGCTTAGAACATAAAATCCTCTTGCCTCGGCCTCCTGAGTACTCAGATTGTATAGCCCGAGCACCGTTTGTAGCTTGAGTCTTTTGATCCATGAAGAGATTGGGTCACTGGTTACTTATCTTTAAGTTCAACAGTATTACAATTCTCTGCATACAGGTGTGCATGTTTATTGTCAAATTTATCCCTGAGTAGTTTTGTTCTCTGTTACACATGATGGTTTTTAATTTTAATTTCTAATGTTCATAGTTTGTTTATATACCCACACATTGACATTATATTTTTTGATAAAATTCTATCAAATTTATTTCTTTAATATTTTTAAGGTTTTCTTGAGGTGATCATTTGTGGGGTGTGTGTGTGTGTGTGTGTGGCCAGAAGTTGATTTCAGATGTCATTCTCATTGCTTTCCATCTTTTTGGAGACACTTTACTGAGCCTGAGCCATTTCTGCCAGACTGTTTAACCAGCAAACCATCAGAACCCACCTTTCTTTGCCCCGCCGAATCAGTGCTGGTATTACAGACATGTGGCACTGTACCCTGCTTTTGCCTTTGTCTTTGGGATCCAGGTTCAGGGTATCACACTTGCACAACAAGCACATTATTCACTGAGCCCTCTCTGTAGCCCCAATGTAATTCTTTTCCAATTAGAATGCTGTTTATTTTTCTTGCCTTGCTGTACTCTGTAGAACCTTGTAAGACAAGATTGGTGTAAGAGATGAGAGCATTTATCCTTGCCTTGTTACTCATTTTAAGGTAGAGGAATGTTAATATTACCTTTAAATATAATGTTAGCTTCAAGTTTTTCATAGAATTTTTTTTCATGCCGACATACTGTCATATATGAATTCTAATTTTCTAAGAGGAATGTTTTGTTTTTTAGATTATTTGAACTATAGGGAGGGAGAGGATGGAGGAACCTTGCATTTTGAACCTAGGTGTTTATAAGTTTGAATGCTAAGCTATTAACCTGTGTAAGAACTTGCTATGTAGACCAGGCTGGCTGGGAACTCAGCATTCCACCTTCCCTTGCTTCCTGAGTGCTTAGATTAAAGATGGGTGAACCTTGTCGGGGAGTAACTTCTAGGTCCTAGTTTACTTTTTGTTCAGCCAATTGTGGTTTTCTCTCCCCCTCTCCCTCCCTCCCTCCCCCTCCCCCCCCTCTCTCATGCTTTCCAAAGTGTGTTAGTATTTATCCAGCGTTTCCAGGTCTTAAAAGTCAAAAGAGTTGTAATTCATTTTCTAGACTGTTGTATTACTAGCTAGAAAAAAAAATGAAAGCTATGTGCTTTAATGGTTACGTTTCTTTATTAGTGTGCTTGTCAGCTTTGTATTGCAAGTGCTTTTGCCCACAAAACCATCTTGCTGGCTAACGGTTGAACTTAATATGTGGAAATACTGAATGTCAGTCAAAATATAAAACTACGTTTCACAAAGTCTTCTATCTCAAATTCTATTTTTAAACAACTCCTGCTCAACAAGTAGATACAGAACCAGGTTTTCCTGCTCTCCGAGGAAGCAAAATTTGAAAAAAAAAATGTTGAAGAACAAAACCAGTGGTTGCTATAGTAAGCCAGGGACTTCCTGTCCATGGTTCTGTCGACTGTGGGGAAAGGAACCATTGCATGCCACTTGTAATTTGTCACAGTTTTGTTTTTATCTTTGAGCTGGAGGCTGAGGGCTGCAAGCGCATTGCTTTTTCCCATTTGCATTACTCAAATAACAATTCAAAGGCCTTACTAGTTGGGTACTTTGTAACGGTATAATGGTTAGGATATATTGGAAGAGAACTTTGATACTTTACATACAGCTCCTTTAGGAGAAAGCCTTTTCATGATTTAGTGGCCTGCCTGAGTTTAGTCTTTCCGAAGCCAGTGAGTGACAGCACTGACTGTGGAGTTGGTTCAGTAGTTGAGTTTGGGTCTCTGGATCTGCCACCTGCCGGCTGTTTATGGACAGTTGAACTCTGCATTACAGTTTCTTCACCTATAAAAATCTACAAAAGAATAAGGTTAAATGGTGTGTTTGTCATAGTTTGGCTATAAGTACTTAGTGATAATTACTAAGATTGTTACTGATCTGTTTGCTTGATTCCTTTTGATGTGTTCTGCTTATCTCTACATGGTAATCAGTTTTTTGTTTTTGCTTGGGTTGGTTTGGTTTGGTTTGGTTTGGTTTGGTTTGGTTTGGTTTGGTTTGGTTTGGTTTTTCAAGGCAGAGTTTCTCCATGCAGCCCTGGCTGTCCTGGAATTCAATCTGTAGACCAGGCTGGCCTCAAACTCAGAGATCTGCCTGCCTCTGCCTCCCCAGCACTAGGGCTAAAGGTGTGTACTCAGCTGGTAGTTAGGTGCTTTTTGGTATTCTTACGATTTAATCAAATATCTAAGTTCTAGGCAGAAGAAGGGGTCGGGAGGCAGCACTTAAACGGTGATTAAAGCACTCAGTAATAATGACCACAATGTTATGTGTGCTTAGTAAGGAGTATGCTCCAATTCTGCCCCAGCCTTTATTTATACATTTTAAATTTTGCCGTTTCTCTGGGTAAGGTGGTTCATGTCTATAATCTCAACACTTTGGAAGCAGAACCAAGATAGTCTAGACCAGCCTAGACTGTTTAGTGAGACCCTGCCGCATAAAAACAACTGTTGGGTTTTCTCTCCCTTGATGCCTTACTAGCAAATTCAATAATAAGCTAAGCTTTTTTTAAAAAAAGTTTCAACATTAAAAAAATATTAAAACTAAAGTACGTATTGCACAGCCATGAAGACCTAAGTTCACTTACTGCTAATTTTTACACAGATGATACAGAATTGTTTTTACAGTATGTGTGCACTTATATATATGTATATATATATATAATGTTATAGTATGTATATATATAGTATGTATATACAATATGTGTGTGTGTGTGTGTTGAGAGGCTGCCCATACATCATACATATATATATGCCTGTGGAGGTTAGAGGACCGCCCTCAGTGTTATTCCTTAGGCACATTCCACTTTTTGCAACAGGGTCTGGAACACTGCCAAGTAGACCAGGCTAGCAAGTTAGCACACTCCAGGGACCCATCCGCCCATCTCCACCTCCCATCCCCCACCACTGAGAGTAAAACTGTGTACCACCCGACACCTGTCTCTTCATGTGGGTTCTGGGGAGCAGAACTGTAGTGTGTGGGGTGGTTTAACTGGAAAGGGTGGAGAAGAGAAGCACTGACTGGCCGTGACTGGAGAGCAGAATGGGTGGCCAACTGCAAGAAGCTTTGCCAACAGATCTCCCCGCCCTGGTTTTTGCACTTCTTAATGATTGAAAAAAATCAAAGTAAGATTAATGGTTTTTTTGCATGAAAATTAAAAGGAATCAAACTTCAGTGTTCATAAGTAGTTTTATTAACATATAGCTGTGCTAAGATGTTATATATAGTTTGTGTCCGCTTTTATACAATGATAACAAAGCAGAGCAACTGTGACAGAGGCTGTCTGGCTTACAAAATCAAACCTTTATAAACTACTGATAATTGCAGGCTTCTTGGAGAGATGGTGATTGTAAATTTTAAAACTAGCACACAAACCGATGGGTTTCCTTGTGGTATTCATGTGTATGTCATGGACTTGTCCTGCTTCCCCCTCCTCTGCTCTCCAGTCCTTCCTCCAGACAGCTCCCCGTTACCATGCCATGATAGTTCACGGCCTTCTCTTTCCTTCCTCCTTTAGAGCTTTCTTCCCTCTGTGACCCTTTCTCTAATTAAATCAAACACACATGCACAATCTAAGTTCTGTCTATGAGAAAATATATTTGGCTTTTATAATTGTCTTATTTTATTTAATGTAATGATTTCTGATTCCATCAATTTTCCTGAAAATTACATGCTTCATTTTTCCTTGTAGCTAAATAAAATTCCATGGTATATAATGTTCTACATCAGTGCTGCTGCTGCTGCTGCTGCTTCTTCTTCTTCTTCTTCTTCTTTCTTCTTTCTTCTTCTTCTTCTTTTCGAGACAGGGTTTCTCTGTGTAGCCCTGGCTGTCCTGGAACTCACTCTGTAGACCAAGCTGGCCTCGAACTCAGAAATCCACCTGCCTCTGCCTCCCAAGTGCTGGGATTAAAGGCGTGCGCCACCACCGCCCAGCTACATCAGTGCTTCTCAACCTGTGGTTTCAACCCCTTTAGTGATTAAATGACCCTTTCCTGGGCGTTGTAAAATAGATATTCACATTACGATTCATAACAGTAGCAAAATTACAGCTATTAAGTAGCAATGAAAATAATGGCTGTGGTCACCACAACATGAGAAACTGCATTAAAGGGTCACAGCATTAGGAAGGTTGAGACACTATTGTGTGTTGTATTTATCTATTCATCTGTTAGAGGGCTTCTAGGCTGGTTCCATTTCCTGGCCATTGTGAATAGTGCAACAATAAGCATGAATGTGCAAGTGCTCTGGCACGTTAGCTTACTATTCCAGAGTAGGGTAGCAAGGTCAGAGGGCCGTTCTAATTTTAGGCTGTTGGAGAACCTCCATACTGCTCTCCGTAGTTGCAGTATAGTCATCACCCTCACCAGCACTATTAAAAAGATTCTCTTTGCCAAAATTCTTGCCAACATTTATTGCCATTTGTTTTCTTGATGATAGCCATTTTAACTGAGGTAAAGCAGAATCTAAAAGTAGTTTGGGTCTGCATTTCCCTGATGACTAAGGATGGGTGGCACACAAAGAGGAGAGAGGATCAAGAGGGAACCAGGAGCCAAGACAACCAAAAGAACACATGGCCGGAATGGCAGCATTGTATAGGAATGGGAAGCTGAGGGAAGGAGCCCCAGGAGCTGGAGAAATTTAGGGTAGGGGGCAGGGTAAGAAGAGTGAGCCTGGAGGCAGCAGACACTGTGTATACACTGTATGTGCTGATGACCACCACGGTCAGCCATTTGTCCCTGTTTCTTTTGGACCTGATAGTAGGTTGACATTTGTAGGGCTCCCTGATGCCTTTGTCCTCTAATGACCTACAAAGCACCTTCTAGCGTTATGGAAGCTGGCCAGCGGGGAGGAAAATCCCAACCTACTTGTGCTTGATTTCTCTATATCTTGGCAACCAGAGTGTGTGGTGTCTTCAGTAATAAAGTTTTGCCATCTAGTTTTGCTGACCGTCTATTGTCTGGTGTGGGAGTTTTGCAGTTCTTTATATAGTCTAGCTATCAATCCCTTCTTCTGTGTAGTTGGTATTTTTTTTTCTATTTTGTTGACTATTTTCCTTGCTATTCAGGAGCTTTTATATTTAATATGTTAATTATTGGGATTGTTTCCTGTGTAAGAGTTCTTTTTGGAAGGTCATCCCCTGTAGCTGTATTTAGACATGTTTTGTCTGGATTCCTTGCTAGCATTTTGAAAGTTCCTCACCTTGCATTAAGGTGTTGGTCCATTTTAAGCTGCTGTTTGTGAGAGGTGAGAAATACAGATCTAGTTTCACTGCATGTTCTCACTTTTTCTTCCTCACTACCCCCACCCTCATGCATGAGTATGCACATGTTGGTGATGATGATGAGATGATGATGTTTTCATTTGTTTTAAGGTGAGTGCTTATGTGTCCCAGGCCTTAAACTCAAATGACCTTGAACTTCTGGTCCTCCTGCATCCATTTTCTTTTCTTTTCTTTTTAATATAGTTTTTTTTCAAGACAAGGTTTCTCTGTGTAGCCCTGGCTGTCCTGGAACTCACTCTGTAGACCAGGCTGGCCTCGAACTCAGAAGAACTCAGAAATCTGCCTGCCTCTGCCTCCCAAGTGCTGGGATTAAAGGCGCCCGGCTAATTTTCCTTTTTCTAATCTCTAATTTTATTAATTTGAGTCTCTTCTTTTGATTAATTTGTCTATGAGCTGTTGTTTATTTTTCAAAGAACGAACAAGTTATTCTATGTATTGTTCTTTTAAAAATGTTTTTATTTGTTGTGTGAATATATATATATATATATATATATATATATATATATATATATGCTGGCTGGCATACATGTGCTAAAGTGAGCATGGGGTGGTCAGACAATAACTTCTGGGATTCAACATGCTGGCTCATCCATGGGCTTCTGGGTAATTCTTCTGTGTTTGTCTTGTTCTTTTAATCTCCATCATTAATTTCTGGCCTGGTCTTTATTGTTTCCTACCATGTGAAACAGTTGATGAGTCTATGTTTTTCTAAGACCTTGGGTGCATCATTAGGTTATTTATTGTGGTCTTTCTGTTGTTTTGTTTTTGAGACAGATTCTCACTTTGTAGCCCTAGGTGGCCCGACACTTTCTATGTAGACCAGTTGGCCTTGAACTCACAGGAATCTGCCTGCTTCTGACTCCATATGCTCCCATTTGTAGTAAGTTTTGCTTTCATTTTCATTAGACTCTTGGATCTTTTAATTTTCTCCCAGAGTTCCTTAATGACCTTACTGGTCATATGAGAATAAATTGTTCAGTCTTTATACTTGTATAGTTGTATAGTTCCTATAATTTTTCTTCCAAAGGCTTCTAGTTCTATTGATAACTTTTGGGCAACACTTTTGTTTGTTTTTGTGGTTGTTTTGTTATGGTTGTTTGGTTTTGGTTTTTTTTTTTTTTTTTTTAGGATGGTTTCTCTGTGCAGCTCTGGTAGTCCTAGAATTCCTTCTGTAAACCAGGCTGGCCTTGAAATCAGAGATCATCAGAAAGGCAGCACTGTTCTGTTCCTGAGTGCTGGAATTAAAGTCATACACCACCAACGCCCAGAAATATCTTGTTCGAATACATTTTTATTATGTGGAAGTAGCAGATGATCCTTTGGAGATACTTGGGTAGTGCAGAACTCTAACTAGAATTGCTAGCATTTTGATTTTTTAAAATTTCTCTATCAATATGCATATATTTAATACTCAGTGTGTTAGCCGGGTTTCCCCAGAATCAGCTAGTGCAGTGACAGTGGGGACAACAGGTTTGAGTGTGGTAAGTGAGCAGATTGCAGTGGACACATGGCAAAGCCTCTGCCTATCCAGACTCCCTGACAAGGCAGGTAATGGAGTGGAAATTCCATTCCACCGCCTAGTCACTGATGAACGGCTAATGCTGAAGAAAGGTGTCTGCTTGAAGCTGAGCTGGAGTCTGACAAGGCTCACAGTAGAATGTTCTCATGCTGACTGTCTCCTCACAGCTGACAGTCAGTTCTTCTTGTATGGGGGAGGGGTATGCTCATGTGGACACATGCTCTGTGCATGTCACACACAAAGTGCACCAGGTCAACCTTGGATGTCACTTCAGGAGCCGTCCACCTTGTTTTTTGAGATGAGATCTCTCATTGACCCTGGAGCTCACTTAATAGGCAAGGCCAGCTGGCTTGTACACCCTAGAGATCCATCCACCTGTCTCCACCTCTCTGGCACTGGGAATACAAATAAGCCACCATATTTGACTTTCTGTGTGGGATCTGGGGAATCTCAGTCCAGGAATTGTGCTTATACTACCAGCTGAGCTATCCTTTAGCTTGAGCCTTTTTGGGTTTTTTTGTTTTGTTTTGTTTTGTTTTTTGTTTTTTTGAAGAGAAATGTACTTGTTGTATCTTTGTATTTCCAATTGCCATAAACTTTTGTGTCTTACATTTTCTACTAACATATGTAGGGTATTTTACGATCTTCATAAACCTGTATATGTATATGTAATATTCCAACAATTTTCTTTTAAATAAGTGCGTAGCTTGTTTGATCTGTTGAATCTATTCCCTAGGTTTCTACATTTTCCGTGAACATCATTATATAAGGGTTTGGGAGGATGTTGTTTTGTTTTTGTTGTTGTTGTTTTGAGATAGGAATTTTCTGTGTAATAGCTCAGACTGTATTGGACTTGATTTGTAGACTTTGTAGACCAGGCTAGCCTTGAACTCATAGAGATCCACCTGCTTCTGCCTCTGGAGTGCTGAGAATTATATAAAGTTAAATTGTATCTCATTGAGAGTTCTGAAGTAAAGGAGGTTCTTGTTCTTTTTGTTTGCCTTCTCATCTGAGACAAGATAGTGCTATGTAGTTATTCCAGGCTGACCTCAGACTTGTGATCCTCCTGCTTCAAGCCTTCCAAGTGCTGGCATTACAGGTGTGCACCACCACACCTAACTAGCTATTTTATTAGATATTTATTTGGTTATTTTAGTTGCCCATAAGTTGAGAGAACATTTTCATCATTCATGTATGTATGTATGTATGTATGTGTGTATATATATATATATATATATATATATATATATATATATATATATATATATGTATATGTATGTATGTATTTTATATCCTGACTGCAGTTTCCTCTCCCTCCTCTCCTTCCAGTCCCTCCTATTAGTACAAGCTTTCTAAGAGAAAAAAAAAATGAGCTTACAGAGATGCATAGATTCAGCCTGGATCACTTAGCCTGAAAATAGATTTTCCACTGGTGATGGCTGAAAAGTCTTGACGTCATAGACATTTCCAGGCTGGAGGATTCTTTGTTCTAGGAGCCTGACCTGTGATTTATAAGATGTTTAGCAGCATCCCAGGCCTTGACCCCTGCGTGTCCCTGTCACAGTCCTCATGCCTTCATTCATGGTGATTAAAACCAACTTTACACATTGCCAGTGTCACAGGGAGACTGTGTAATGTTGTGTGAACAGCTCTGCAGCCATACAACCCAAGCTTTTGCACAAGCAAGCACAACGCTTACTTGGAAAAGCCTGGTGTCTTGTGAATTCAGTTCTCTGCAGCTCTTTAGTGTTCAGAGCTATTAAGATGGTACTGTGTTCTGTAGTTCCTGGAACTGTAAGCATACCTTTATGAGATCATTTATAAGGGTGCTGCCCAATCTCCAGAGCAGCACTGGTATTTAAATAAGGCTGTTTTATGTCTCTCATACCCCTCTTTGGTGGCAGTTGGGCATAACTTGGGGTAGGAGGTTAGGACTAATACCTAAACATGGGGGTACAAGTGTCTGTCCAACTAACTATGCTCAGTCCTTTCATATGTATATATCTAGAAATGGAATTGTAGATCATACAGAAGTTCTGTGATCCACTAATTTTTTTGAGGGACTGCCATACTGTTTACCATAGTATCTGAGTTATTTTGCATCTTCCCAGCAGCAATGTTGTTATTATTCTTTAATTTAATTGCTTTAATGTTTATGGATATTCCTCCTGCATATGTCTCCACATCATATGCATGTAGTGTCCACAGAGGCCAGAAGGTGGCATTAGATCTTCTAGAACTGGATTACAGATGGTTGCGAGCCACCAAGTGAATGCTGGGAACTAAATTCAAGTCTTCTGGAAGAGCAGCAAGTGCTTTTAACCACCAAGCCATCTCTTCAGCACTGCAGTGCTGTTGTAATGGCCTCTACAATTCTAGATTATATACATTTAGACTGCTGGGCGTTTTTTTTTTTTGTTTTTTGGTTTTTTGGTTTTTCAAGACAGGGTTTCTCTGTGTAGCCCTGGCTGTCCTGGAACTCACTCTGTAGACCAGGCTGGCCTTGAACTTAGAAATCCGCCTGCCTCTGCCTCCCAAGTGCTGGGATTAAAGGCGTGTGCCACCACCGCCCGGCGACTGCTGGGCTTTTTTAATGGACTTCTTTTTTTCTTTCTTTCTTTCCTTTCTTTTTTTCTTTTAATTTTCTTATGTTATTGAAAATGGATTTTTAAGTGCAGTATATTCTAAATATGGTTTCTTCTCTCCCAATTCCTCCAAGATCCTCCCTGTCTCCCCATCCAAGCCCATACTCTTTCTTTTTCTTGTTGGAAAGCAAACAGGCATCTAAAAATAATAAAATAAACAAACAGAAGAAAAGGAGCCAAAAAAAAAGCATAAAAACACATATAGACAGAGACACACATGTTTGTATACACAGGAATCCCATAAAAACATAAAAATAAAAGCCATACTATATATATATATATCATATATATATATATATATATATATATATATGCTTAGGATCTGTAAGATTAGCGATGGGGAAAACCCTAACAAACCATTATAGACAAAGAAACTTCAAAGAGGCTGTTGAGTTCACTTTTTGTTGGTCACCTACTGATGAGCATGAAGCCTGCACTTAAGAGTGGTTTGTATCCCCAGTGAGACTCCCATTGGAGAAAACTAATTTTTCATTTGTGAGTAGGCTCCAGTTTGAGATAGTTTTGGGGCTAGGGATGGGGACTTGTGTCTAGTTCTCCTCCCAGTGCTGGTACCCCGTCTAGTGCAGATCTGTCCAGGCTCTGTGCATGTTGTTACAGTCCCTGTGAGTTTATATGTGCATCAGGTCTGCTGTGTTTAGAAGGCCTTGTTTGCTTGGTATCCTTTAACCCCTCTAGTTCTCACACTGCTTCTTCTTCCACAAGGTTCCCTGTGCCCTTAGGGGAGAAATTTGATGGAGAGATCCCATTTAGAGCAGAGTGTTCCAGGTCACTTGTTCTTTGCACATCGTGTGGCTGTGGGTCTCTGTGTTTATCTGAGCGAGACACAGATCTATGAGTCCTGCAGAATGTCATTAGAAGTCAGTTTATTGCTACGTTCCTTTAGCACAACTATTATTTGGCTTTCCCTTAGTTCCCTGGCCTACCTAGTTTGAGGTTTTTGTCCAGAGTGGTGTCTAGGATAAGCTCCATCCTATGGGGTAGGCCTTAAACCCAAGCAGGTATTTTTTGATTACTTCTGTGAGCTGTGTGCCACTTGCACTAGCCTACCATACAGACAGCTCACGTTTGTTGGTGTTTACCTTTCTTGTTTGGTTGTTTGCAGAGGACAGTCTAGGACCATGGACTTTAGTGCATGGGGTGAAGGCTCTCAGTCGGCACAAGCTCAGCTACGCCATGTTCAGTGAGTTGGGCAGATGTCGGCTTCAGCAGTAGGGCCTTACAGTCAGTTTGTGGAGAGCACCAGTAGCCTTGGTTATAGCCTGGGTTGTTTGGGGGTTCCCAACAACTGAGAAAGATGGAACCCATTCCCAGTACTAGATGCTTCATTTGGTGATGAGAGTTGTGCAGTTGGGCCCATGTTACCCCATTATTTGGCAGTTTCACTTAGATCACCTTCATATATGTTTACACTGTAGGAAGCTTCCACTGTATTACCTGTAAGTACAACCCCTCAGATGGCTGTTAGCTGTAGTAGTCCCTCCCCATGGTGTCTTCATCACCCTCTCTTCTTTCCCTCTCTCCATCTGATCTTCCCGTTCACCCTCCCACCCCATCCATCTAGAACTGCCTCCTTCCTAAGGAAATCAATTCCATGCCCCCCATAGTCCCTTACTCTAAATCTAACCTCTGCAGTTATACAGATTATAGATTGCTTATCAGAGACTTAACAGCTAACACCCACATATAAGTGAATACATACTGTATTTGTCTTTCTAGATCTGGGTTACCTCACTCAGAATGAGTTTTTCCCCCAGAGCCATCCATTTATTTTACCTGTGAGTTTAATTATTCCATTTTTAACAGCTGAGTCATATTTCATTGTGTAAATGCACCACATTTTCCCATATCCATTCATCCGTTACAGACATCTAGGCAGTTGCAGTGTCTGGCTGTTCTGAATGAAGCAGCAGTGAATGTGATTGAGCCAGTGTCTGTAGTAGGAAGAAGCATCCTTTGGCTATATACCCACGAGATTTATAGTTGGATCTTGAGGTAG
This sequence comes from Arvicanthis niloticus, assembly GCF_011762505.2. Classification (NCBI taxonomy): domain Eukaryota; kingdom Metazoa; phylum Chordata; class Mammalia; order Rodentia; family Muridae; genus Arvicanthis; species Arvicanthis niloticus. The sequence goes on from NC_047659.1 coordinate 101,259,485, forward strand.
ATCGATTGCCATCTTTCTGAGGAACCACCACAGCGATTTCCGTGGTGGCTGTACACGTTTGCCCTCCCACCAGTGATGGATGAGTGTTTCCCTTGCTCCACATCCTCGCCAGCATGAGCTGCCATTTGTTTTATTGATCTTGGCCATTCCGGCTGCTGTGAGATGAAATCTCAAGGTACTTTTGATTTGCATTTCCTTTATGGCTACGGATATTCTTTAAGTGCTTCTTAGCCATTTGCATTTTCTCTTTTGAGAATTCTGTTTAGATCTGTACTCCATGTTTTAATTGTTTTTTTCCCATGATGTATAGTTTTGGTTTTTTGTTTTGTTTTTTTACTTCTTTATATACTTTAGATATTAGCCCTCTATTGGTATGTAGTTGGCAAAAATATTTTCCCATTCTGTAGCCTGTCACTTTGTCTGAATGCCAGTGTTTTTGCAGTTCAGAAGCCTTTCAGTATCATGAGGTCCCATGAATGAATGAATTGTTGTTCTTAGTGCCTGTGTCTTCAGTGTTCTGTTCAGAACGCCTTCTCCTGTGACAGTGAGTTCAAGAATATTCCCCATTCCTCTTCTGTCAGATCCAGTGGATCTAGCCTTATTTTGAGGTCTTTGATCCTTTTGGAGTTAAGTTTGTGCTGGGGGAGACTATGAATCTATTTTGATTCTGCATGCAGCCTTACAGTTTTCAGTGTCATTTGTTAAAGATGGTGTCTTTCTTTCCAGTGTGTACTTTATCAAATTCTGGTATCCATAGGTGTATAGACTTACATCTAGGTCTTCAATACCAATATGTCTTTTTATACCAATATCATGCTGTTTTTATTACTGTAGCTCTGCATTACCATTTCAGATCAGGGGCAGCAATACCTCCAGCAGTTTGTTTATTATTCAGTACTTTTAAAAGCTATCCTGGGGTGCACAGTGTGTGTGTGTGTGTGTGTGTGTGTGTGTGTGTGTGTGTGTGTGTGTGTGCAAACAAAACTGAAAATCCACCTTTCAAGTTTTGTGAAGAATTATGCTGAAATTTTGGTGGAGATATCATTGAATCTGTGAATTATGTTTGGTAGGATAGCCTTTTTTTTCCTGTATTAACTGTACTGATCCATGATTGTGGAAGATCTTTCCATCTTTTGATGTCTTTTTCAGTTTCTTTCTTCAGTGCCTTAAAGTTTTTATCATGCAAGTCTTTCATTTGCTTAATTAGAGTTACTCCCAAGGTATTTTATATTATTTAAGGCTATTGTGAAAGGTATTGTTTCCCTGGTTTCTTTCTCAGTCCATTTTTATATAGGAAGGCTAGTTATTTGAGTGTCAATTTTGTATCCTGCTGTTTTTCTGAAAATGTTTATTAGCTGTAGGAGTTTTGTGATGTACTTTTTAGTATCATATATATACACTATAATATTGACATATGAAATTAGCCATCATAAATCCCACACCCTATCAATTTGGTACCAATTTACATCTTTTAAGATGTGTTAATCTCTAAATAAAGATAACAGGGATTTCATATTTCTGACTAATATGATAGAACTATGCTGCATATAATCCCAAACTCACATGTCTCTCAGAAGAGGATCTTAAGAACTTGAGTGGTGTTTACTTTCCTTGTGTATTGCCAGTGAGGTGGTGGCTAAGGTCCTTTTGCTCTACCTGGGTAGGAATCTTAGATAGCCTTTGATTACCAAGCCTAAGGCCTGGATTAGCAGATCCAGGAGCTTATAGGTCTGCATCTTGAGAGCTAGGGGCTTAAGATCCGGATTTTAAAAACCAGAGACTTAGAGCTCTAACTACTCACACTAGAGGTTATTGCTGAGCAGTTTATAATCATTCCTTGTTTCTGGCAGTAATAGCAGCAAGCAGCAGTAGGTGGCTGCTAAGGCTAGAACTCCTGTCTAGGTCTCAGGTATTGGGATTATTAGGACTTGCTTGACAGTGGCTGATGTTAAACTCTCGGGCCCAAGGTGTGTCAGAGACTCTTGGTCCTGGAGTCCTTTCATGATCAAGGCCCAGTTTCTCATTTTCAGTTCTCCATGGCCCTGTTTCTCTAGGCTCTGCTTCCCATCATTTCTGCTTACACTGTTCTCCAGATTTCTTTGGTTCTTCTCTCAGTGCTGCTGCTGCTGCTGCCGCTGCTATTGGCCAGTGCAGCCAGCAGGATAGACACTGTTCTGCTTCGATAACTACTCCCACCTTTTCTCTCTACTGATAAAGATTAAAGGGATGCAAAAGACTCCTGGGCTTAGTGTTGCAATACCAGGGGATATCACAGTTGATCACAGTAGCATGTTTTCCTGACTGGCAGGATGAGCTGAATATCCTGATTACAATGGTTTGAGTTTTGTTTGTTTGTTTGGTTGGTTGGTTGGTTGGTAGGTAGGTATAGTTTGCTTTTTGTTTTGTTTTTATTTTTTCATTTCTTTATTTATGTGTGTTGGGTGGCTGCTGAGTGCACACATTTCTTAGCATGCATGTGAAGGTCAGAGGACAACTTGTAGAGTTCAGTTCTCTACTCTGTGGGTACTAGGGATCAAACTCGGGTAATCGGGCTTGGAGGCAAGTGCTTTTACCCAGTGAGCCATCCTGCTGGCCCAGCTGCTTATATAGTCAGGAACATGGGTATAAGAAGGGTATCTGCTCCAATCACAACAGAACTTCATTCACTGTTACCACAGTCCTTATACAAATGAGAGACTGTACTTGCATTAGTAATCTGTGTTTGTACCAGTCACAAGTGGCCTACTAAAATCATTAGGGAAATACTCCCTCTGGCCTGAGTGGATCATCTAGCATTCACTGGGACTCGTGGTGGAAAATTCTGCCACAGGCTATTTAAACAATTGTGTTTTGAAACAACTGTTTCGATGAGTCAGGGTTGTGCTTCAGCAGCCTTGTAGCTTCCTCAAGTCATCTGTGGAGTGTCCAGAATAGCCAAAGCTGACATGAGAGCAGTCTGGCCTTCAGTCCATGTAGTTAGGGCACTAGGCAAGACTCTACCAGCTGTCAGTTATGGGTTGAAAAGTAAGTATCAAAATGGCTGCTTAGAATAAAGGCCTATTGTTAACTTACACAGCATTTAACAGTACACTAGCAGCTTCTGTCCTGTCCTGTCCCTCTCTTCCCTTTTGTCTGAGACTCAAATAAAATGTAGATTATATTATCTCATTACATCCTGTATAACCTTTACCCACTCTGCATCATTTTAAAGTTTTTATTTATCATTTGTTCTTTAATTCTTTCATAAGCTCCATTTTATTCTCAAATCTACCTATTAAGATCTTTTTATCACTTATTGTATTTACATATTCTAGGGAAATTTTTTTGGTGAGATGATCTCCATATGTAACTTTAGCTGGCCTGAAACTCTGTAGAGATCAGCCTGTGTCTGCCTCCCCAGTACCGGGCCTAAAGGTGTGCAGCACCACGTCCAGACTTTGTTTTCTTAGCTTTGGCAGTGCTAGAGGCCACACTCAGGCCCTTCCCATCCTAGCAAGACCTCAGATACCAAGCCATACTCCCAACCTTCTAGTTCACTCTTAAGTCTGTTGTTACATTTGCTGGTTGACTGGGTTTTTGTTAGTTCTTGCATCCCAGCCTGGTCTCAACTTCGTGATCCTTTTGCCTGAGCTTCCCAAGCAAGTACTATGATTATGGGCAAACACCCCCATGCCTGGCAGTGTTTTCTACAGTATTGACTGTTGCCTAAAATTCAATCTTCTTTCCACTGATTCACATGTTGTCTCCTAGGGGACATTTTAAAAACACTTGCAGACTTGGTGACATATTCCTGTAACCCCTGCACCTGGAGGCTGAGGCTGGGGCAGGAAGAGTGTTCAAGCCAGCATGGGCTACTCTGTGTCTTTGTCTTAAAAAGAAAAAAAAAACTGTGACAAGAATTTGAAAAACAAGATGACAAGAACAGGTATGTTAGAGGAATGGAGAAGAAGACAGTGGGCAACGGTGTGAAATTGATTTGCAGGTATGAGCTCTGGGACACAGACACACACACATCCTCCACTTTCCTCCCAGTTCTCTTCAGGAAAAAAAAAAAAAAAAAGAAGAACTGATGCGTATAGGCCTGGGTTTAGTTTCATTCAGATTGAAAGGGAAGAAGGGAAGGAAAGAGGGGGAACATAGAAGTGGCCTGGGAGAGAAGGAAGGAAGTTCCTAAGGAGAGACTCCCAAGTGATGGCACTGCTTGGTGTCTGTGGTAAACATTACAGGAGTGCCTACTGAGCTAACAGACTAGAATAGACCAGATGCTTTTTCTGTCATTAAAGAGAAGATGATGTAAGAGGTTTCCTTACTGGTTTCTTTACTTGGAAAAAAAAAAAAAAAAAAAAAAAAAAGAATATGGGGTCTGGAAAGAGAGTTCAGCTGTGAAATACATTTGCCATGCTTACAGAGGACCCAGGCATGGTTCCCAGAACCCACAAGGAGGACCACAGCCATCTTAACACTAATTCCAAGACAACCAACACATTCTTCTGAAATCTGTGGGTACTGCATGCACATGGTACATTGCATGCTATAAGCAAACACGCACAGAAAATACAAATCAAATCTTTTAAAAAAGAGTAACCTGATACAGGGGCTCACTCCTCTTATATGAGCGTGCAAGAGGCTGCAGCAGGAGGGTCCATGCCCTGACACAGGGGCTCACTCCTCTTATATGAGCGTGCAAGAGGCTGGGGAAGGAGAGTCCATGCCCTGACACAGGAGCTCACTCCTATTATATGAGCGTGCAAGAGGCTGGGGAAGGAGAGTCCATGCAAGTCTGAGGCCAGCATGGGCTACTCTGTGTCAAAAACCTAACTAGCTAATTAGAAATTAAACAATAGAAGAAAGAGGAAGTGAATCAAAATAAAGAAAAGCTGTATTCATTTTCATCTCCTGGATGAAAGAATTTTATTGATCAACTGAAGTATTTTGGGCAGAGGAAGAAAATGCCTGACATGTAAGCTCCTCAGATTGCCTTTTCTGGATTTTCAGTTCCCCAAGATAACATTAGAATTTGGTTGAACAAATGAATCAAGGAGTGTTTCCCTGCTTTGAAATAACTTGGACTGTCATTACTTTACAAGTCAAGTTTAACCATCCATTTACTTAATATGCATTCCAGGAAGAGATTAAGAGAGTATTTTCTTTCGAGATATTACTAGCCCCAAACTGCTCTGATTAGCTACAGAGTTTAAATTTCCCAGGGCTTGCTGCCAAACCTAACGACCCGAGTCCAGCCCCTAAACCCAATGGAAGGAGAGAACTTACTCCCACAAGTTATCCTCTGACCTATACATGGGTACTTGGCATGCATACACACACACACACACACACACACACACACACACACACACACATAATCAATCAATCAATCAGTGTAAAAACTTGTTTTTCCTTCCTCAGAGTCCACTTTACACTGAAATAAAGAGCCCATTCAGAGCTTCGTTGAATGTTTTTCGACTTCTGTGATATGACAGGGAATGATGGGAACTAGTGGATTTATACTTCCTGTGTCTTAACTTCTCAGTTATTGTATAAGGTTTTCTTTTTCTAGAAAGAGACTAGTCTGGAATGAGAATGGATTCTCATCAATAAAAGCAGAGCTTTAAGTAGGTCATCTGACTTCACTTTTGTGCTCCACATTCACATGGCTATGAAAGAGCCTTTCATGAGTTTTCTAGGCTTTCATTGCTGTCAGACTCTCCACAGGCATTGTGAAAGAATTAAACTCCCCACCCCTCCCCCTGCTGGTCGCATGGACTTTCAGGGGCTATTTACAGACTGCGTTTAGCTCAGCAGGAACTGCTAACACTGAATCAATGAGCAGCTCTTCTTCCAGATAAGTGTCATAACTACCAAAGTTAATGTCTGCTGGCATCTGATAGAGTGGCCAAAGGTTTACCAAATTGTTAAGAAATGTTTGTATTAAAGTTACTTATATATAAAAGTTGTCTATAGAGAATTTCTGTTATCAATTGGATAAGAAGTTTATGAAAGCTTTCTATAACCTAGACATATACTCCAAACTTTTAAACAGAAGCTTAAAGCCGGGCAGTGGTGGCGCACGCCTTTAATCCCAGCACTTGGGAGGCAGAGACAGGTGGATTTCTGAGTTTGAGGCCAGCCTGGTCTACAGAGTGAGTTCCAGGACAGGCAGGGCTATACAGAGAAACCCTGTCTCGAAAAACCAAAAAAATAAACAAACAAACAAACAAACAAACAGAAGCTTGTCTGTTGTTGAGATGGTGCATATCTGTAGTCTCAGTACTGAGGAGATAGAAAAATCCAGGTACAAGGCTGTCTGTCCTAGGCTATATAGTGAGCCCTTGTTAACAAAACAGAAGAGGAGTAAGTCATGGCTTCTAGTCAGCACTAGAAATAGTTGTTATTTTAGGTTTTTATTGCAGGAGTAGTGATACCAAGGAAAGTATAGAATTTAGAACGGATCTTTGGTAAGGCACTTGTGGCATAATTGAGTAGTAAAGTAGTTGGCTCTTCAGAGGACCCACGTTTGATTCTCAGCACCAATATTAGGCAGCTCACAACCACCTGCAACTCCAGCCGTAGAATATCCAGCACCGTTTTCAGGCCTCCATGAGTATTCCACTCATGTGCGCAAACCCAGACAGACCTCACAACACATGTACACATAGCTGAAAAACATTATATATTTAGCTGGGTGGGTGAGTGGTTGGTTGGTTGGTTGGTTGGTTGGATGGTTAGTTAGAAAGAGGGTCTCTTATTTAGTTAGTTAGCGAGAGGGTTTCTATGTTAGTTACTTTTTTTTAGAGAAGGTCTTTCTATGTAGCCCTGGCTGTTCTAAAATTCACTATATAGACCAGGCTGGCCTCAAACTCAAAATACCTTGACAAAAAGCAATTTAAGAGAGAAAGGGCATACAATTTCATGTTACAGACTATCATTGTGGGAGGGATTATTATCATCAGTCTGGGTGGGAACTTCAAATAGCTGGTCATATCAGCAGTAGTCAAGGACAGAAAAAAATGAGCACATACATGCTCACTTCCTGGTTTCTCTACTCTTAAGCCGATCAAGATCCACTGCCTAGGAAATGGTGCTACCCACATTGGGCTGGGTCTTCCCATATCAGTTAACTTAATTAAAACAATCCCTAACAGATATGCCCACTGACCAGCCTCATGTAGATAGTTTCCGACTGATACTTTTTTTCCTAGCTTATTCTAGATTGTGTTAGGTTGCTGTCTTAGTTAGCTTTGTATTGTTGTGTTAAAACACCATGATCAGAAGCAACTCGGGAAAGAAAAGGTTTATTTCACTTACACATCCCATCATTGAAGGAAGTCAGGGCAGGAACCTGGAGGCAGGAACTGATTGAGAGGTGATGGAGGGGTGCTGCTTACTGGCTTGCTCCTCATGGCTTGCTCGCTCAGCCTACTTTCTTACAGCATACAGGACCACCTGCCCAGGGGAGGTTATCAGCCATGAAGAACTGGGCCCTCCGACATCAGTCATCAAAGAAATTGACCAGTCTTGCCTGCAGACCAATATCATAGGGGCATTTTCTCCCAAAATGATATTAGTATTAAGTTGACATAAAACTAGTTAACATAGTTGATAATTAGCCATGTATTTATAGATATTAGATTAAAATATCCTTTTTATTGGTTATTTTATTCATTTACATTTCAAATCTTGTCCCCCTTCCCAGTTTCCGCTCTGCCATACCCCATTCCTTCCTTCTCCCCCCTGCTTCTGTGGGGGTGCTCACCCACCCACCCACTCCTGTCTCACCACCCTAGCATCCCCCTATGCTGGGGCATCCAGCCTCCACAGGACCAAGGTAGCCCACCTAGTAGAACATATTCCACATACAGGCAACACTTTAGGGATAGCCCCCACTCCAGTTGTTTGGGACCCACATGAAGACCATCTGTAGTTACATGAGTGGGAGGCCTATGTCTAGCCCATGTATGTTCTTTGGTTGGTGGTTCAGTCTCTGAGAGCCCCAAGGGTCCAGGTTAGTTAATTCTGTTGGTCTTACTGTGGAGTTCCTATCCCCTTCAGAGCCCACAATCCTTCCTCCTATTCTTCCATAAGAGTCCCCAAGCTCCATCCACTGTTTGGCTGTGAGTGCCTGTATCTGTCTGAGTCATCTGCAGGGTGGAGCCTCTCAAAGGACCACATGCTCCTATCTGCAAGCATCACAATATCATTAGTAGTGTTAGGGATTGGTGCTTCCCCATGGAATGGGTCTCAAGTTGAGCTGGATATTAGTTAGCCATTCCCCTAGTCTCTGCTCCATCCCTTATGCCTGCATTACTTGTAGACTGGATAAATTTTGGGTTGAAAGTTTTGCGGGTGGGTTGGTTAACCAAGGAGCTTAACGAATGCTAAGACAAGTGCTCTGCTACTGTGCCCTTCCATGAATTTTTATGAAGTGTCTGTATCTGAAAAGCAATCCTTTTATTAGTTAGAAACTCTTAAGATTTCTACCTGTTTGCGACTTGTCTTAATTTTTCTGTCCCTTCTGGGTTTTGTTTTGTTTTTTTTGTTTTTTTTTTTTTTTAATTTTGTTTTATACCAGGTGTGATGGTTCAGGTGAAGCTCTGTAAATTCAGGGCTAGCCTGGTCTATATAGTCAGTTCCAGGTCAGCCAGGGCTATGTAGAGAGATAGAGAGATCTTGTGTCTTAGTTAGGGTTTTACTGCTGTGAACAGACACCATGGCCAAGGCAAGTTTTATAAAGGACAGCATTTAATTGGAGCTGGCTCACGGGTTCAGAGGTTCAGTTTATTATCATCAAGATGGGAGCATGGCAGCATCCAGGCAGGCATGGTGCAGGAGGAGCTGAGAGTTCTACATCTTCATCTGAAGGCTGCTAGCAGAAGACTGGCTTCCAGGCAGCTAGGATGAGGGTCTTAAAGCCCACACCCCCAGTGACATACCTACTCCAACAGGGCTATACCTTCTAATAGTGCCACTCCCTGAGTGGAGCATATACAAATCATCACATCCTGTCTCAAAAAAACAAAACAAAAAAAGCAAAAGAAAAACCAACAACAACAACAAAAACCAAATAAATAAATCAACAAATAAATAGATAAATGAAATATTGCTTTGTATGTAAGTCACATTGTTGTGCAGCTGTCAGCTCATCTATATGTAAAACTCTTTCATCGTCAGCTGGTCAGCTGTACCCCTCAAACGCTGACTCTCCTTCCCTCCTTCCACCACATATAACATCCAGCACTGCATGTTTGTTCTGATTCTGAATTTTACTACTCTGAGAATTTCAGAGTATTTGACCTTTCATGCCGACTTCCTTTTTTTTTTTTTTTTTAATTGTGTGTATAATTGCATGTGTATTGGGAAGGATGGGTGTGTGGCAGGAGAACACAGGTCAGTGTTGGATACATCTTCTTAAATTTTTTTTTTTTTTTTTTTTTTTTGAGCCAGTGTTCCACACTAAACTTGGAGCTCCCTGATTCAGTTAGATTGACTGGATAGAACTGGGTTCAATCCCAGGACTGAAAAATCACAAATATGTCAATAGAAATTCAGGCACATATCCTGAGCTTTACTAAGTGAAAAAAAAAAGCCAGATACAAAAAGTCAGATATGATAGGACCCCAAAGAATGGTAAAACTCAGAGTCAGAAAGTACAGTGGTGGTTACCAGAGCCTGGAGGAAAAGAGGGCATAGTGTTGGTGTTAGGGGCCTCCCTCCAGAGCTCTGCAGCCACCTCCCATTCATTCTCTCTCTTACGGGCCTCTCCTTGCTCCCTGCCCACTCTCTCAGGCAGGTGTCAGCTCTCTGCTCAGCATCTACCACTGCTTCATTCTCTCAGATGTCTTCTGCCTGGCTTGGTCATTACAGCATTTGTCACCTGATCAGCTGCCTTTGTCCCTCCCTTGGCTTTTTGCCTGACTTTCATGGCAGCTGCTGTCATTGCCTGTGTGCTGCTTGGCCCCTTCTCCCATCGCCCTGGGCAGATACAGTGTGCTCTGTAGTGCTGCAGATGTGCACATTCCCAAGTAAACTCAGCCATCACCTTCCCCTCTGTGTGCCCCAAAACCTGGTCATCCTCTGTCTGTGACATTGTGACACTCCTAAATCCAACACATGGGCCTTGCATGCCCCAGCATCTTAGTAAGTCTTTAACTCTACACTGGTGTACTCTCTGGAGTCTGTCTTAGGAGCTAGTTTCTGCTTTAATGGCTGTATTTCTTCTGAAGGCTTGGGTCAATGACTCCCCTCACCTCACAGTCAGCAGTTGAGTCTCTGTTCTGTTGTTAACTGTTCCAAACTCCAGATTATTCTGTCAGTTTCCTTATGCTCTAACCATTGATATTTCTCAGTTGTGTTCACCGGTAGATCAGAACTTTTTATTATGTGGAAATTTTAAAAATCTTTTTTATCATGGGCAACAGCCCTTTGGTGATGTAATGGCTGCCTCATCTTGTCTTGTGCGCATTATATCCCCTTTGCTCCATCCTCTCACACTTTGTTGTTTCCAGGTTTGTATTGAGATCCTGCTTCATGCCTATGTTGGAAATGTGTCCTCTGAGCATGACATGGCCATTGCCATCTTGAAATCTGAGCAGCTGCCGGGCGTTGGTGGCCCACGCCTTTAATCCCAGCACTCGGGAGGCAAAGGCAGGCGGATTTCTGAGTTCCAGGCTAGCCTGGTCTACAGAGTGAGTTCCAGGACAGCCAGGACTACACAGAGAAACCCTGTCTCGGAAAAAAAAAAAAAGAAATCTGAGCAGCTGTTGTTAGCATAAGAGACACTTACCTGAAATACCCGCCACCACTCCCCACTGTCCCAGCTGCACGCAGTCCTGCCCCAACTGCAGTCTTGTGGGACTTAAGAGCATATAGGAAGCCGGGCGGTGGTGGCGCACGCCTTTAATCCCAGCACTTGGGAGGCAGAGGCAGGTGGATTTCTGAGTTCGAGGTCAGCCTGGTCTACACAGTGAGTTCCAGGACAGCCAGGGCTACACATAGAAAGCCTGTCTCAAAAAACCAAAAAAAAAAAAAAAAAAAAAAGAGTATATAGGAGAGGGAAGTTAGGTGAGGTTGACATCTCCTGATTCATCACCAATGCCAGGGTAGGGCTTATTCTCTGGTGCAACTGTCTAGTAGTCCCCATTGCTCTGTAAGTAACTCCTCATCCATGAGCAATCCTTTCTGTGGTCTATCAGGTGTCCTCTGTAATCAGCAGGAGTTCCTATGCCTCTTCCCAGCTTGTCATTGATGGTACAAGATGAGCTATTTTAAGCTTTGGAGACCTCTTTGTTTTAATGACTGCCTGGTCATTCTCTTAGCTAACTTGTATTCGTGCAAGTTTTGCTTTACATCATCTTCACTTTACATCATATTGCCTCCGTAGTCTGCACTTTCCCCACCTCATTTTAGTGCCTTTTGACTACCTTTTTTGTTTGTTTGTTTTTCGAGACAGGGTTTCTCTGTGTAGTCCTGGCTGTCCTGGAACTCACTCTGTAGACCAGGCTGGCCTCGAACTCAGAAATCCACCTGCCTCTGCCTCCCAAGTACCAGGATTAAAGGCATGTGCCACCACTGCCTGGCTTGGCTACCTTTTTATGACTGGTAATAATTCAGGATTTGAGTAGTTTGTGCCTCGCTGCCGGTTAATGAAGCCCTTGCTAACAGTGTCTAGATCTGATCTCTGTGTCCTCCAATCTCTGGTGAATTAAAAGGAAAAAAACATGGGCTGTAGAGTTTTAAAAGCCCACATTTAAATACTAGTAAACATTTATTAGCTATGTAGCATTGAACAAATTCTAGAAAAATAGTATCTAGCTCATAATATTGTGAGAATTAAATAGGATAAAGTACATAAATGCCTATTACAAAGTCACAAAGCAAGCAAGCAAGGATTATAGCTACGTATTGTTTCTAATAATAAATATTGCTGAGCAAGTGAATAGTTGCCTGAAGTGGCTGATCCCTCCTTCAAGTCACTTTTTGCTTTAAAGTCAGGTCACCTGAGCAGCCCCAGGAGATGGCCCAGAGCAGTTTGGAATGACTCCCAGCTGCCATTTTGTCTCACACTTGGAAGGCATATTCAATAAGACTGGGATCTGAAAGCATATCTTTCCCACTACAAACTCCAGCTCCATTAGAGAGGTGAGTTTACTTAAAATCAAGACCAGAACAAAATGCTGAATGTTTGAACATCAGCCCTTGATTAATCTGATCATATTTTCAAGGCCCATCACTCCATCGATGAAAAAAAAAACTGTAAAATAGAAATAGAATCATCAATTAGTTGGCATTTTTGAGAGCTTTATCTGTTTCTTCATTAGTTATGTGAGGAAAAGTCAGGTAATCTTAATCTGAATTCTACCTACTGAGAACCTGTCTTTCAAATTTCTTTATCTGCAAAATGGGAATAAGAAGAGTTGTAAGACAAGAGGCCAAGCGTGGTACTGCACACCTTTGATTCCCAACTCTCAGGAGGCAGAGGTAGGAAGATCTCTGAGTTTGAGACTAGCCCGAACTCCATATGAATTCCAAGACAGCGAGGCTGCATAGAGAAAGCCATCTCAATAAATAAATAAAAGACTTTAACAGAAATAAAATGTTTCCAGTAGTAGCGAATACCTATCTCTTGACCATATTTTATTGGGAACATGTTAAATATAGAACACTTAACTCTGGATATAATTTTTTTTTTCTTTTGGTGGTAGTAACAGTCTAACCAAGAACCTCATGACTTGTGCTAGACAAATGTTCTATAACTCAGCTACATTCCCAGCTCTCTTTATTTTTATTTTGAGACAGCTCTTGCTGTATGACCAGGCTGCCCTCAAACTTGTGATCTTCCTGCCTCAGACCTCTGTGTAGCTTGGCCTACAGGGATAGCTTACACACGACTAGAAAGACTTACTGGAAGATATTAGAACCACAGTCTGAACTGAGGAATGCACAGCTGAGCTCTCCTTCCTAACGTTGTTAACTGTTGTTGCCCTGAGACAGAGCCTCATGGCTAACCCTAGGCTGGCCTTGAACTCTAGATCCTCCCTCCTTAAACGCCTGGTTGCTGGGAATGTAGGTGTGTCCCATAACACCTGCATAACATTGAGTGTTTATAACCTTTCTCATTAGTAAGTATATGCAGGGCTCCTTTGTTATTCTCATCCCTAGATCACCAATAGTCATAATGTGAATTCTTACTCCTCTGCAAGAGCAGCCAGTGCCCTTAACTTGTAACCCATCTCTCCAGCACCAGAGAAAGGTGTTTAAAATCACCTTCCTGGAGACCTCACAACACAATTTAGTGTAATAGCCCTTTGGCTCTGATGCTCTCAATTGTCCACAGCTGTCTAAATAATAGGCATGTTTTCTTGCACCTCAGTTTGCTTTCTTCCTCTCTTTGCCCTCACTTGAGAGGTCATGACTGCCAACCTTGGCATCCACTGGCAAGGATTATACATCAGAGCAAGAAATACTGCTCTGGCCAGAAGCCGGCAAAGTCTGGCTTTCTCTAGTGAGTAGTCACTGTGCCTGTGGTGGTTCATTCCTTCATTTTGAATGCAGGATTTTTTTTTTCAAATAAATTAGCCCTGAAATGTGTATAAGTATATATAATTGATTGTCCATGGATTAAACATTCAGGTTTCTGGGCTGGAGCTGTAACTCAGTAAGAGAGAACTTGTACCATGCCCAAAGTCCTATTCCCTGCTCTGATTGTGGGAATGTCCAATTTAACATTTACAGTTTTTATAATGGGGGATATGCTACCAGTAGCAAAGTATACTTAAGAATGTTATGGTGGCTCTACTCTGCATTGTCAGCAGAGCAGAGTTTGTGGGGTTAGATGAGAGGAAGTGTAAAAAGTGTTGAGAGTATCCTGGTCTTTTTAGATGGGAGGGAAGATGTGAGAAATCTTAACAGGCAGTGAGTATTGCCCACGTTGTCAGTGAGCATTGCCCACATTGTGTATCCCTAATGGAGAACTGGGAGCCGGCACATACATCCATAGAAAATAGCTCAGGTCTGCTATGCTAAATTAGAATTTTATGAACATTTAGAAAATATTCCATATCAGGAGAAGTATAGTTGTAGTGTGTTTTCTCAGTTACCAACATGATGAGCTCTAGACTAAGAAATGGACCTATGCCGTGCCTGTCAGGAATGACCTTGGTTATGTTAACTGGAGAGGGGAGCCCTGCCTGTTGTGGGTGGCACCATTTCCTAGGCTAGGATCCTGGACTGTTTAAGAATAAAGAAAGTGACCTGATCAACAAGCGTTCATCACACTCTACTTCAAGGCTGCTGGGGCTCCTGATGCTTTGGCTTCTCCATTTTGATTGGCTCCAATCTCACTGTTGGCAGGGATTAAACCTTGCCTTAAATTGCTTTCCTCGGGGTGGCGATAATGGTGGTTTAATCACAACAAGAGAAGAAACCAAAACAATAGCTATGATTTTTTTTTTCTTTAAAATTTTCTAAATCTTTTATCATATTGCTTTCATACACGTCAGTAGCATCTGGGTATTCTTTATAGTTTGTTGAACTTTGATCATTGATCAGCCTAGTGTATATGTAATGGAAGCATTTTAAAGTTAAAGATTTTTTAAAATTTTTTAATAAGTAAAGACTATACATTGGCTCTTTGAACATGGAGGAGCAAGGGAAAGAACATGGTGTATGCCGTTATGTTTGATATATTAAAGAAGTGAGCAGATTCATGACTCCCCTCTAAGTTTTCTTGCTTCATTGGCATGTAGTCACTTTACCAAAGGTTTGTGATTTATAAGATTTTTTTGTTTGTTTTTATTTTTAAATAAATAATTGAGGAGCTGGAGAGATGGCTCAATAGATAAAGCTTTGCAAATGTGAGGACCAGAGTTCTGATCCCCAGAACCCGCCTGGGAAATGAGCTAACCGCAGTGAAGGGTCCTTGTTTTGCTTTGTACTCCCGTTTTGTTTGCATTTGTTCTTACAAGTGCACTTTACCTTTGTAAAGTTTATAATATATGACAGTAAGAGAGTGTCCAGAATCTTCCTGTTTCCAAGTTTTTGTTTTGGGTGTTTGTTTGTTTGTTTGTTTGGGGGGTATTTTTTGGTTGGTTGGTTGGTTGGTTTGGATTGGTTTTTGTTTTGTTTTGTTTTGTTTTTTCAAAACATGGTTTTTCTGTGTAAGCTTCGCTGTCCTAGATCTTGCTCTGTAGACAAGGCTGGCCTTAGAGATCCACCTAATTCTGTCTCCTGAGCTCTGGGATTAAAGGCGTGTGCACCAAACCAACCCAGTTTTGTTTTCAAGTTTTATTTTATGTGTGAGTGTGTGCCCTGACACTGGTGTAGAGGTCAGAGGACAGGTCTTAAAGGTTATTTCCTCTTTCTACCGCGTGAGTACCAAGGATGGATTTTAGTTTGTCAGAATTGCCAGCAAGCTCCTTCACCTGCTGAGCCATCTGCTCCCGACACCCAGCCTCCCAGCCCCAAGTTTTCCTTACCTAAAAGAAGCAGTAAGTAGTACTACAAGATTCTATTCACTGTGTTTTGTTTTTGTTTTTGTTTTTTTAATAGTATTAGATGCTATGTCCTAGGTTTCTAAGATCTGGTTCTGTGGTCATCTCTTGAAGAGTCATCTACTATAAAAATTTCAAATATACAGAAAAATCTAAAGAAGTTCTTTGTTGTTTTTCTGAGACAGGATCTCAGGGTATACCCACCTTAGCCTCAGACTGACAACAGTCCTCCTGCCTCAGCTTCCTGAGTACTGAGGTTATAGGTATGAGCCACCCACCACCCCCAACTGAGAGAATTGTATATATGGTGGTGTGTGAGGGGTGCCCATGTGTGTGGAGGACAAGCTTGGATGTTCCTCATGGTGTTCTAATGTTCCGAGTTAGACTAGAGTGGACTAGTTAGGGATCTGCCCATCTCTACCCCTCCCGCACTGAGGTGCTGTAAGCATATCCCACCATGTTGGGGGCCGACTTTTAGCAGAAAGTGGCTATCAGCTTTGCAGCCATCTTGAGCCATATACCCTGACATGAGACTTGGATTACAATAGCCTACAACAGCTGAGCACACTCTGATAATCTTGGTTTAGATACCTTGGGTGTGTGAGATTAAAGGTGTGTGAGATTAAAGGTGTGTAACTTAAGAGTGATTTAGAGATCAGATTTAGAGACAAGACCTAAGGGCATGACTTAAAGGTGTGACTTAAAGGTGTGACTTAGAAGTGAGACATATAAAGGCGAGAGGCAGACAGAAGAGAGATCAGAGAATCAGACACTTTAGAGAGTACAACTGAGAGAACAATTTGGAGTAACAGAGATTCAGACACTAGGAGTAGGAGTAGACATTAGACACTTGGAAGAGAACATCAGGAGTACAACTAGGAACTAGGAACTCAAGACTTGAGACTTGGACTAGGAAGAGAGACTGTAGCATAAACGGGATTGAATCACACTCTGTCTGGTTTCCATTCTTTGAGTCCATCCTCACTCTCTCTTGCTGAACCCTGACCTGCAGACTGGAGCAGCAGCCCGGGCCTCAACATTTTGCTTGGGCCACAACATTTTTTAGGCCGCCCAAAGTGAGGCTCCAGCTTAGGCCCCAACATGCTGTAAGCATGTCCCACCATGCTCAGCTTTTTCTCATTAGCACCTGCAAAGCAAGTACCTTGTTGACTTAGATATTCAAGAATACATTTTCCTATAGTCTAATCTAGAGAGAGTGAGGCAGGGTTTTGAGACAGGGTTTCTCCGTGTAGCCCTGGCTGCCTTGGAACTTTCTCTGTAGACCAGACTGGCTTCATACTCAGAGATCTGCCTGCCTCTGCTTCTGGAGCGCTGGAATTAAAGGTGTGTCATCACTGCCCAGTTAAGAAGTTCCTGTCCATGTGCATGGTTTACGATCAGTTTTTTTATACTGGTTTTTTTTTTTTTTCTTATCAGCTTCCATTTTTACTTTTATGATTGCTCTCATTGCCCTTATGCTTAGAAAGTTTTTTCTTAACTTTGGTTCACAAATATTTGCTTATTCTCTTTTAACATGTATTTTAAACATCTAATTCTGTAAGCCAACCTATTTTCTGTTGATTTACCCTGAGAAGCTGAGCACACATACACAGTCTCCAACCTGTTGCCTAATCCTCATGCAAATGATTGCATGCATCCCTAACTTTGAAGTATTATCAGATAGGAACTGAACTGGATTCCATCAGTGATCAGTGTAAGTTCACTATCCAGTTCTTTAAGAGTTAAAGATGTCTAATGTATGTGCCACTGACTTCATTATTACGCCCTACAAGGAATAGAAAGGCCTTTGCACTTGGGGAAGGCCACTGCTGAATCCATCCCCTGCTAGGCAGTGCCATTGTATCAGCAAACATCTTGGGGTCATATAGATTACCAGCATATGCCTCACCTCAGCATTTGCATGTAACTCTTAGGGAGGCAGAGCCTCTCTGTCTCAGATAGTGGCTGCCATACATATTGACTTACATATAGACTATAAACCATGGGAAAACATGGCTTGTAAATAAATTGTTCCTCAGTTCTTCCTCTATAATCTAAGATCAGTATTGTACACAGGTCCTGAGAAGGTGAACTTAGGAAACTTAAGGACTGTCTGTCTCTTATACATAAAGATCTAGTCTGGAACCACAGTTTTTTAAACAGTTTTTAAAGTGTAACCAAATTTGAGAATTATGCTTTAAAAGATATGTCATTTAAATTTACTTTTATTTCTATGAAAACAATTAACTTCTGGGGAAAACTGCCTATCAAGCTGCCAGAAGATCCTTTGTATGTATTGTAAGAGCTAAGAAAGATGCTGCCCAGAATAACCTTTTATATTCTGAGTCATTTGGACATAATTATAATAATGTAAGACTTCATCTCGTGTATGTTTTCTAGGTCAGCATGGATTCCTGGTTCATTCTTGTCCTGTTTGGCAGTGGTCTAATATACGTTAGTGCCAACAATGCTACTACAGGTAAGAGTTGTCATCTGACAGGGGATCAGTGTTTAAATAACACTAAATCATCAACTAAATTATCATTTAAATTGTCTGTGAAGCTTCTAGGAATCTCTGAATTATTAATAGTCAGCTTTGTTCTGTCTGCTAAAATAACTGGAGAGACTGTTCTTTCCTAAAAATTGTAAGAAATGTTAATATTTATATCCCTACATAGTGGTTATGAAGAAATAAGTGAAAAGCCCTTTTTCTTCATGCCATAAAAAAGCAGTCCTCTGGAGGAAGCAGGAAGGGTCCAGCATTAAGAGCATGTGAGATATAGGTGTCTGTCTGCTCTTTGCATGGTGTCCAGATGTGTGAGATATTTATTAATGCTTGCTATTTTGTGTTTTAACTTTTGAGCCTCACATTCTTCATAAGATTTTTTTTTTTTTTTTTTTTTTTTTTTTTTTGGTATTTGTAGTTTCACCTTCTTTAGGAACTACAAGATTAATTAAAACATCAACAACAGAATCGGCTAAGGAAGAGAATAAAACTTCAAATTCAACCTCTTCAGTAATTTCTCTTTCTGTGGCACCAACATTCAGCCCAAATCTAACTCTGGAACCCACCTATGTGACTACTGTTAATTCTTCACACTCTGACAATGGGACCAAGAGAGCAGCCAGCACAGAACCTGGAGGCACTACCATTTCACCGAACGGAACATGGCTTATTGATAACCAGTTCACGGATGCCAGAACAGAACCCTGGGAGGGGAATTCCAGCACTGCAGCGACCACTCCAGAAACCTTCCCCCCTGCAGGTACTGGGATGCTTTCTGCTTGCTCGTCTTGCTATGGGTTTAGTTACTGTCTCTGTATATATTTTATAGCCTTAAAATTACTGAAATATATTTTTGTCCAAGAAAAGAAATGAAACCTAGAAGCAGAAATTTTTTTTAAGATCTGTTTTCATGTGTGTGTGCCTGTGTCTGTGTGTTTGCATGAGGTTATGTGTAACATGTGGAGAGGTGTCCTCAGAGGCAAGAAGAGGGTGTAGATCCTGGGTTATGAGCAACCTGGTGGGGTTGCTGAGACCCAAACCCCAGTTGTCTGAAAGGACAGCAAGTGTTCTTAACCACAGAGCCATCTCTCCAGCCCCCATCATGTTAGCAAATCTTAATACCTGGTTAGCATAGCACTTTCTGGAGGATACCAGCTAGCTGATAGTCAAGTCTGAAGATGAACAGTACAGAGTGCATAGTGAATTGGCCTTAAGAAGGATGAGTCCACAGAGGCCACGGGAAGGGAGTGAAAATAGATATCCTATAACATAATGAAGCAGCAGAATAATGTCCACAGGAACAGTGAGAACGCGAGGCTCTGGGAGGCTTATACATTCAGAGCCATCTGTTCAGCCCACACTCTGTCTCCTTGAATCTCTGTCACTAGATTGAAGCAGCAGTGGCCTGGGGGTTAGGATCAGAACTCTGGGCCTGAGACCAGCTTGGCTAGAACACATTTCTGACTTATTCAACCAGATTCCTAGTCTAGACAAGACAATTAGAGGGTCCCTCCAAGAATGTCTGCATGGAGTAAAGTAATTGCTCCAACTGCCACATAAATGAAGTTTCCTTTCTAGTAAAATTGCTGTTCTCTGATTTGTGATCACATCCTTTTGGCCAGATTTCTTGTCTGTTTCAGATTCTCTTAGATGGATCCATGTCTGGCTCATGATAGAATTCCAAAAGTACTTTTGAAATTTAATCTATTTGATACTAAAGATGACATCTTTCAACTAGACCTTATGGTACAGACCTGATACCTGTCTGCTTTAGCGTCATTGTTTTAGCAGTGCAAGTGAGATAGCATTAACAGTTACAGTTAAGAGCATAGTTTCCCTACTTGTTCCTGTTCAGTCCCAACCCTGCCATAAGCTCTACTGTGAGCAAATTTACTTGATACTATCTGTACCTCTGATTTTTCAAATATAAAAATGAACTGAATGATAGTAATAATTCAAACCCTTAGAGAAGTTGTTTGATGAATTGATCTAAGCTGAGTATAGTGATGCCCACTTTTAACCCTAGCACCTTGCCTGGCAGAGGCAGGCGGATTTCTGAGTTCAAGGCCAGCCTGGTCTACAGAGCGAGTTCCAGGACAGCCAGAGCAACATAGTAAAGACTCTGTCTTGAAAATAAACAACAAACAAGTTGATGTAAATTACTTATAGTTCTGTACATGGTGATAAGCAACCTTTTTTTAAGAGTCAGCTGTTATAATTGGTACAACTTAGGCTCTGAGAGGTTTCAGTAAATCACATGGCCAGGCAAGGTGGTATGTGGCTGTAATCCCAGCACACAGGAAGCTGAGGCAGGAGGATTTATAGTTCCAGAGCAGCCTAGGCTACATGATCAGACTCTTGTCTCAAAGAGAGCTGGGGCTAGTGTGCTCAGTGGAGCCCCTTGCCTGCAGTAGTGCACCAAGCCTTGGATTCAGCTACTGTAAACATAAACAGATAGAGAGATACAACATATATTTGTGGCTGCCACTATTCTTAATTAGGTTGAGAACTGCAAATAATTTTGCTCTGTATTTTAATGTTAAAATACAATTTGTGACCCATTCATGAAATCTGTTTAATGGACCACAATCATTAGTGTTTATTTTGTCTTTCTGGGTGATCCTATTCCATGTCTATTTTTGTTGTATGTATAATGTTTTGAAGCTGTGTACAACACACATTGTATACTAAATAACAGCATAAAGTGTTCTTCTGTGAGTTATAGCCATTGCTTAGGGGAAAAAGGCAATAACTTATACAGGCTGAAGGAATGAATGAATACAGAAGGCCAGGCTGTAAAGTAAGCACAATTGATTTCATAGCCGGGGGTCTCATTCTCTACTGCTTTACAAACACTTCTGTGAGATACCACGGTAATTATCTCCTGTTAGTGCATGCTGAATTTAACACTAAATATGATATTAGACTCACAAATAACAAAGTAGACTGAATTTTCACTTTTGAAGTCTTTCCACATTAAGATTCCTACACGCACACTCTCAAAAATGTAATTTTAAAAAAATATCCTCTTAAAGGTAAAATGAGGGCTGCAAACAAAGTTCAATGGATCAAGTGTTTGCCACACAAGCGTGAGGACGTGAGTTCAAATCCCCTGAGTCCGCATAAACTCAGGCATGGTGATTCCCATGCATAGTCTCAGTGCTCCTATGACAGGATGCGAGGTAGAGACAGAACTCCCAGAAGCTCACAGGTCAGCTAGCCTGTTGTACACAGTGCAGTGGCAGACGATCAAGAGATCCTGTGTCAAATATGATGGAAGGTGAGGTCCTGTGAGGGCTAATTTTCTGTCAGCCTAACACAGTTGAGAAACTGGCCTGCGGTGCACTTGATGATTGATGTGACAGGCCCTGCTCACTGTGCATTACTACCCCTGGGCTTGTGGTCTTGGTGTCTTCTGTAAGCAGGCTGAGCAAGCCTTGAAGAACTCCTATATGGCTTCCACATCAGTTCCTGCCTCTAATCCCCACACTGGCTTCCCTGGATGATAAACTATAAGCTGTAAGATGAAATAAATCCTCTCCTTCCCACACTGACTTTGATTATGGTGTTTTATCACAGTAATAGGAACCTAAGACCTCCACACATGCATCATGGTACTCTCAGGCCCTAACTCACAAACATGAACATGCAAACAAACAAAACTCCCATATGTATATCTAATTACTCTTCTCACTTTCGTGCGTGTATATAACATATTTTCATCTTTACCCCCAACTCATCATCTTGTCCTTCCTGTCACTGTGCTGGTCTTCCCTTCCTCGTCAGTCCCTTTCAACTCCCATGACTTTCTTAAAGGTTGTTATGTACCTGAGTGTTTTGTCTGCGAGTATGTATGTAGTATGTCTGTATGCATGTATGTAGTATGTATGTATGTTTGTCTATATGTGCACTCCCTGCATGCATTCTGTCGATGAAGGCCAGATTAGGGCATCAGATCCTAGAACTGGAGTTGCAGATGTTTGTGAGCCTCCATGTGGATGCTGGGAACTGAACCCGGCCTCTGTGAGACCAGCCAACACTCTTCATTACTGGGCCATCTCTGGTTCTATCCTTTTTTTTTTTTTTTTTTTAAATTTATTATATTTTTCATATGAGTATGCTGTAGCTGTCTTCAGACACACCAGACGAGGGCATCGGATCCCATTACAGATGGTTGTGAGCCACCATGTGGATGCTGCGAATTGAACTCAGGACCTCTGTTAGAGCAGCCAGTGCTCTTAACCACTGAGCCATCTCTCCAGCCCTAGTTCCATTCTTTTTAAGAGATTTTTAGTTTTAGTTTTGTAACGGCCCAAGAAGCGTCATTAACATTGCTTATAGAGCATGTGGGAGGAGTTGTTATTTATGTAGGATGTTTTCATTGATGTTTACAAGTGGGGTTTTTTTGTTGTTTTTTTCTCTGTGAATTTAGTGTGTTTTTACTTTGCAAACAGGATATTGTTGATGTATCAGTTGCTAGTGTTTTATTTTCATTAAAAGAACATGAAAGTTTAAAAATAAAGTAAAAGAAAAAAGAATTTGAAAGTTTGCATAGAAAGCTATGAATTTTACTCATATTTTCTAATTCAAGTGAATTTGAGGAAAGTCATCCCATGATAGCTTAGTTTCCTACCTACCTATGAGTGCTTCTCACTTTGCATAGTTCTGCCCCCCCCCCCTTTTCCCTTGGGATATACTATTTCATAGCTTGTTGCTTCTTTCCTCCTGAAGAACCCATTATTCTATACGGACTCGTATCACCCTAGCTTTTTATTTTATTGACTATTATTATCTTTCTGCCTTTTTAAGGTTTATTTTGGCCTACCTATTCAGCTTTTTAAGTTAAAGCTGAATTTTTATTTTTCAGTCTTACTAATATTCGGCAGTGTGCATAGGTATTCTTGTAGGTTGCTGTTAGCTAGGATGCTGTCTATGCTGCCCTGATAAAACCAGATGATTGCTTTCTCTCTGGGTATGGCCAGAAGGCTTTCCTCTCGTCAGGAACCAAGTCACTCTTACATAGCCCGCCATCGAATGACAGCCTTCCTGTCTGCATGGACCCATTCTCCAGATGTCATAACTACACTTAACCATAGTGTTTTCTCAAATCCCATTAGCCAGAATTTATCATGTAACCACACATACAAGTAGAGCATTTAACTGAACAACTTTGTACTTGGCTAAAAAGATTTTAAAAAAAAGTTTTCATTATATATTTTTATTTAAGCTTTCAAATTTTGACTGTGTTAGTTAATTTCCATTTTTATTGTATAGTGATGAGAGGTTATCATGCTGTGTGTTTTAGGGATCTGTTTAGGCTGTAGATAACTGTAGGTTTCTTTAAAAGTGCATCTGTGTGTGTATTGATGGCAGTTGGGAGCAGCTGCAGTGCAGGTGTGATGGAACCAGTTTTCTCCTTCCATCATGTAGATCTTCAGGATTGAACTCGGGTCATCTATGCCTTTGCCTGCTTAGTGTCTCTCCAGTTCACCATAGATTTCTAAAAACAAGCTTCTCTCTATTAGTATATGGACTTCGGTACATAGCAGTTAGATGGGATTTTTTTGTTTTTTATTGTTCTTTGCATCTCATTGTGTAGATCTTTTATATCTTTAATGCTGTCATTTTGCATATCAAAAGTCCAAAAGAGATAATGCCTTCTATTTGCTTATATTTGTGTTTTTCCTTGAATTCCTGTATTTTTAATGAGTGTTCAATAGGCATACTCGGGAACAAGGAAGGAGAGAACTGACCAAGGTTTAGTAACCCTGGATAATCTTCTTCCCCGTGTATTGCAGTGTATTGAACATGGAGAAAATTACCTATATTCCTGGAACTTTTTCTTTCCCTTAAATTGAATAGCAGTGTTTTCCTTTAACCTGAGTAAATGTTTCTGTTTTTTACTTGTTACACAGGTAATTCTGACTCAAAAGACAGGAGAGGTGAGCCCATCACCTTTATCTGTTGTCCTCTAAGGGTGTCCACTGTCCATCCTGCTGTGCTGTCCACTGTCCTGTCTCTGCGGTCCACTGTCTTGTCTCTTCTATCCACTGTCCATCCTGTCTCTTCTGTCCACTGTCTGCCATGCCTCTTTTGTTGTTTACTGTCCCTTAAATGTTCTCAGGTTTACCTTAGAAAAAAGTAAAAGATTAAAAAAATTTTTAATTTAAAAGTAAAGAAACAGCATTTGCTTTTATGTACATTACATAATCCAACAGATTCAGTGTATTTTGTTTTTAAATTTTACCTTTGTGTATGAGTGTTTTGGCTGCATGCATGTCTGTGCAGCACACATGTGTACCTGTTGCTCACAGAGGCTGTAAAAGTGCATCAGATCCCCTGGGAATGGAGTCATAGGTGGTTGTGAGGCCTCACGTGGGTGCTGGGACACCTCGCAGCCAGGGCTCTTGGCTATTGAACCATTTCTTCAGCCCCTTGATATATTTTAATCAATACTGTATATTTGTCATGTCCCCATGCTAGAATTTTACCCTGTGGTCATATAGTAGGACAAAATTTTTTTGTTTGTTTTCAAGTTTTATTTATTTTGTGTTTTGCCTGTGTGTATGTCTGTGAACCATATGTGCTCTGGGACTGGAGTTATAAATGGTTGTGAGCCACTGTCTAGATGCTAAGAATTGAATCTGGGTCCTCTGGAAGACTTACCATCTCTTACTGAGCCATCTCTTCAGTCCCTAGGGTATAATTCTTATGAACTAATTAATTTCTGGCTTTTAGTCTACTATTACCTTTAATCATATTTGCTTCCTGTAGTTTTCCCCTTAATTTTTAGTGCTGTCATTCTATGGCTTTTAGGGATTCTTGACACCCTAGTGGAAAGTTCCTAAAACCTCAGATGATGTATTACTTTTTCTGTTGCTGTCAATGACCAAAACAACTTAAAGAGCTTATAGTAGCTTCTGGCTTCAGAGAAATAAAGTCTGTAAATGGTGAGCCAGGCAGGTGTCAGGAACAAGAGGGAGGCTATGGGATCACATCTTAACCACTTACAGGAAGCAGAGAGCGAGAACAGGAAGCAGGGCAAGGCTGTAAACCCAGAGGCCTCCCCAGTGATGTACTTCACCCAGCAACACTGCACCTCCTAAAGGTTCCATAACACCCCCCAAACAGTACCAACTGGAGACCCACATTTCAAGTAGATGATTCTGTGGGGGACATTTCTTATTCAAACCAACACAGATGCTATTTCTGTGTCTAAGCCAGACTGAATTTCTGGGGTATGAGTATTTATGTACAGATGTCACATTTTATGTAGGAGGCCAATAATAAGAGAGACTGATTTGGAGACAGAGGCAGAGACAGAAGGATAAGTCATCCAGTCTAAGAAATGATTGTTACATTTGAATTTGGAAAATGAACACCTATTAAAAATGTTTTTCATGACTTTTGGGTTTTGGGGTGTTGTTTTTGAGCCAGAGTCTTGTGTACTCCTGATGTTCTTGCCTCTATCTCCCAAGTGCTGAGATTACATACCGCACCACCATGCCTAGTCTTGTGTGTGCATGCGTGCGTGTGCACATGCACGTGCACACACCGACTTAAAGTACCTTCTCTTGCTCTCCTTGTTCTTTGAAACAGGGTCTCTCACTAACCCTGAGCTTGCCATTTCAGTTAGACTGGAGGCCAGCAAGGCCCTGGGGATCCTTGACTCTAGCCTGCAGCTCAGAGTTACAGGCTTTTTTTTTTTTTTTTTAAACCAGTGTGCTGGATATTCACACTCAGGTCCTTGCACACTTAGCCCTTTACCCACTGATTCACTTCCCAGCACCTTAATTTTCGATTTTATCAAATCAAACCTTTTCGGATTCTTCGTTTTAATTCTATTATTTAACTGTATCAGGTTTTCAATGTGTAATTTGAAGGCTTATGAAGACCAAGTAAGAAGGGAGTATTTACACCAGCAAAATGGACACTCTGAGCCTTTACCCAACATTCATCTGTCATTATGTCTGTACTGTGTGCAAGGTTTCGCCTTTCCAGCTCTCGCTTTCCTAAACTCAGCAACCAAAAGCTGAGTGAGTAGAATGACATCGCTGCCCAGGCTTACCCATTAACTACAGAGCGTAAAAGTTTTCTAATGCAGCATGGGCACACATCTGTTTCCTACACTGCTCTCTTAACCACTCACAATAAAGTGATGTCAGAATGATTAGTCTCAAGGTTAAAGCCAAAAGCTTTTTGAAGAAATGAGTCAACTATTTAGAAATAATTTGTATTATAACCTATGCAAATGAATTAAGGGTTTTAAGTTTTTGTGCCTAGGTCTTTAGGGTGCTTTAAACAAAAATGACCGGTGGTTTAGTTTATTTAAATGAGACAGGATCTCATTACTTGGCCTGCCTGGTCTTTAACTGTGTAGCCCAGGCTAGCCTTGAACTCCCAGAGATTGGCCTGCTTCTGCTTTTCAAATCCTGGGGTTTAAAGACCTATGCCACCATTCCCTGCATAGCTGGGGCAGGATTCCTGGCATTTCAGGGGTCAGCCATCATACTAGGCTTTCCAGAACCTTCTTTTTAGATGTGTATATTTCATTGTATATATATGAATATTTTACCAGCATCTATGTGTACCACATGCATGCTTTGTGTCCCCAGAAATCAGAAAAGGGTCTCAGGTCGCCTGGAACTAGATTACAGATGACTGGGAGCCACTATGTAGGTTCTGGAACAGAAACCAGTACTTTTGGTTTTTCAAGACAGGTTTCTCTGTATAGCCCTGGCTGTCCTGGAACTCTCACTCTGTAGACCAGGCTGGCCTCTAACTCAGAAATCCACCTGCCTCTGCCTCCCAAGTGCAGGGATTAAAGGCATGTGCCACCACTGCCTGGCTGAAACCAGTACTCTTAAACACTGAGCTATCTCTCCAGTGCTACAATTAACAAAAAAAAAAGTATTGGGGGAGTGTACAGGGGATGAGGGGGCACACATGTGGCACAGTACACAGATGGTGCTCAGAGGACAACCTTCAGGACCCAGTATCTCCTTCTGCAAGAGGGTTTCAAATATCAAAACTTAAGCTGTTGGTTTGCCTACTAAGCCTTCTTGCCAGATCCCAGAGCATCTCAAATTGAAACTTTGTAACTATTAAACCAGAATATTCCATTTCATCCTTTCTTTTTTCCTGATAACTAATTTTCTTTCTGTCTCTATAAACTACTGGTTGGTGGTCACTCTTATTCCTATCCTGCCTGTATTTGCCTGCTCTGCCATTAATTATGAGAAGAACTCTTTTCCTAATAACGTGTCCATTTACTCATTTGTTCAGAACCTTTTCCGACCTCAGCATCTTAAATGTAACTCTCCCACCCCAGTCCTCCTCCACTCTTCGTTGCTTATGTTCTTCACTAAAGTAGTAAGTTTCATAAAGGCAAAGGGTTTTGTTGTCACTGATGACTACTCTGGACTTAGGGAGTATTAGATAAAATAATCCATGTGTATTATTGGATGATCTGTTGGTTTTTGCTTATTGTACTCCTGGAGATAACTAAATCCAGGGCCCTGCACGTGCTACGAAAGTGCTCCTCAAAATCCATCGAGTATACCTAGCAGCTGTGCAACAGGTAAACTTCTACTGGGTGCCAGTTTTAACCAAACCAGAGAAAGCATTTGAGAGTCAGTCAGAAGAGGGTAAACAGTACCTGAGTCTTATACCATAGTGAGGAATTTATGTTGCTCTTTTAAAGGAATAATAGTAATTGGTTATATTAAGAATTGTTGCTGTGCTGGAAGGATGGCTCAGTGGTTAAGAGCACTGTTTGTTCTTCCAGAGGACCCAGGTTCAATTCCCAGCACCTACATGGCAGCTCACATCCATCTGTAACTCTACTTCCAGGGAATCCAACACCCTCACACAGGCAAAATTCCAATGCACATGAAATAAAAATAAATAAATTATTAAAAAAAGAAATATTGCCGGCCAGTGGTGGCCCATGCCTTTAATCCCAGTACTTAGGAGGCAGAAGCAGGCTGATCTCTGAGTTCAGGGTCAGTCTGGTCTACAAAGCTAGTTCCAGGACAGTCAATGCTACACACACAAAAAAGTGGGGGGAGGGGTAATTAGTTATCCAAAACTGAGTAGTCATCCCCTAGAAACGTATGTGTAGGCATAACTTCTAACAGACTTAACAGGTTTCTGTGTTTATATGTGTATGTGTCACATATTTCTGTGTTTATATGTGTATGTGTCATTTCTTTCCAGCAATTGTCCTTTTATTTGCATATATACGTCATGTAAAATTCCTCATTGAGTGAATGGTTGTGCCTCTCCCTCTTTCTATCCTCCTTTCATTCGGTTCAGGCCTTCCTCTCACCCATGCTCACAAGTACCCACTCCAAGAACCCACTGGTGACTGTCATCTGGTCAATGCAGTTTCCTTCCCCACTCCAAGAACCCACTGGTGACCATCATCTGGTCAGCGCAGTTCCCTTCCTGCCAGATTTGCCAGCAGGATTTGAATTAATTTCTCTTTCCTTGGAAGACTGCTCTTGGCTTTCTGCTAAGGTGACTTTCTGTTATTTGTAAGTCAATTTAGCAGAACTTTTGTTTGTTTGGTTTTTTTTTTTGTTTTGTTTTTCGAGACAGGGTTTCTCTGTGTAGTCCTGGCTGTCCTGGAACTCACTCTGTAGACCAGGCTGGCCTCTAACTCAGAAATCTGCCTGCCTCTGCCTCCCAAGTGCTGGGATTAAAGGCACACACCACCACTGCCCGGCTTAGCAGAACTTTTAAACAAAGGCAGATTCAATTCTACCATTTCTGTGTCAGTTTCCCAATAATACTGTCTCTCATCATATTCAGAATTAAAGCACACTCACTTCCATGGCCTATAAATAAGTTTTCTCGCTCCTGCCCATCTCTCCCGTTGCAGCTTGAATGGCTCTGGCTCTGGCTTTGTGATGTTTCTTGAACCTGCCAAACTCCTGAGCCATTCGCCTTGTCCTCCCTTGTGTCTACAGAGCTAGCTCTTCGTCCAGATCTCTTCATGGTTCACTGTTACTCAGCGCTCTGCTGAGGGGCAGGGACAGATCTCAGGAGCACTCCTCGGATGCTCTGCTGCCTCTCTGCTGCTCTTCCTTGTTCCTTCGCTTGTCCCCAGCTTAAATGACATGTCTGGGAACCATATAAGCATGCCTTCTGTCCCTTGTCTGCCTGGGTACTTTTCTCAGTGTCCCAAACAACCCAACAGCAGTTGCTGTTCTGTGAAGGCATTTTGAATGAATTGTGGTAAGAGAATGAATCTGATGAAAATGGGACTGTTTCGATTAGATTTGGTAATTGCCATTTTTTTGTATCCTTGGTGAACGATTTCAGAGGAACAATAAATAAGTAGGAGTCAGTGTGAATGGATCAGGAGATCTTAGGTGTTCTTGACCCCTCCAGTTCACTCAATTCTGTCCCCTAACCTTCCACAAGACTCCCTGAGCTCCACCTGATGTTTAGCTGTGAGTCTCTTCTGTTTGCATCCACTGCTGGATAGAGTTTCTTAGGAGACAACTGTGCTAAGTTCCTGTCTGCAAGCATAGCAGAGTATCATTAATACTGTCAGGGATTGGTACTGGGGCGGGGCATGAGGGTGCGATTGGAATGTAAGGTAAATAAGTAAATAAATTTTAAAATGGACCAGGAGAGCCTGGAAGAAGGAAAGTTGAGAAAAGTCAAGCAACAGTCGAAAGAGTTAGCTGAGACAGGATACGTGGAGTAAAAAAAGATAAAATGTTTGAGGTGACATCAATGAACATTGTCCAGAGACCACATGGCAGGACTGGCCTTCACATAAAGGGACATGTCGTCACAAAACAGAGAAACTCAGGAGGCTTGTGGGGTTTATAATGTAGAGTAGACATGGAGTCCTGACCTGACCTGGTCTGCTGCATGAGAAATGTCGGTACAGTGGGAGGGAGGGAAGGCTTGACCGTCTATCTACTCTAGCCAGACTTTGGTTGGGATCCTAGCATAAGGCAGCTGACGGACCAGGATATCAAAAGTGGGAGAAGAGGATAGGGCACACCTAGCAGCTGTGACGCACGGTGCATAGCATCAAGCAGTGCCTCTTGTTTAATCCAATTCTCTGGGCCAGGAAGTCCCTTGGGTTCATGAAAGAGCAATGTTCCCCCTTCCTTTCCCTCCCCTCCCCTCCCCTCCCCTCCCCTCCCCTCCCCTCCCCTCCCCTCCCCTCCCCTCCCCTCTTCTGGTTTTCTGGTCCTAAATTCCTGGCCTACTAGGATTTGTACCTCCAAATCTTCTAATTTGTTTAGCTTTTTGGTTGTTTGCTGTTTTGTTGTTTGTCTGTGGAGTTCAAATGATATAACAATGAGTCTGTGACTTAAAAGACAAATTCTATCCCAACGCAAGAAGTTATACAATAAATAAATGTATGAATGATCAGAGATGAGCAGCATCTTTCTCCCCATGGCCCTAAGGTGGCCCAAGGGACTCCTTTCTCATGTACTGTAGCACATGTACCTGCTCCTTGCTCTTTTGTGTGCAATTCTACACCTCTCACTTCTGTCTCACATTTTGTGTGCTTGGTGTGTGTGTGTGTGTGTGTGTGTGTGTGTGTGTGTGTGTGTGTGTGTGTTTCAGATCCTACCATCTGCAGAAATGTTTACTTGGTGGCGCCCCCTACCCTGCATCAGTGTGTCTTCCTGAGCTCCAACTTGAGCCCTTCATTGCACAAAAGTTATGACCTATGCTTTTCTCTTGGTTTCAGATGAGACACCAATTATTGCGGTGATGGTGGCCCTGTCCTCTCTTCTAGTAATTGTGTTTATTATCATAGTTCTGTACATGTTAAGGTAAGTATGATAATGTTACTGCATTTGCTTACACTATCCTGATACCCAAGTATCTCAGTAAGCCTGCACAGTCTAGAAGACAGGAGTCTAAGGACAGGGACATTGAGTAGAGGGACAGTGACTTACAGTAATTAGATTAAATTATCCTTAGAAATGGTTTCTAGAAATACAGTCTTAAGACCTCTTCTCTCTCCTTTGTTTTATTTGTCCAAACCACATCTCCCAGTTGGAGTTTAGCCTGAAGCCTAGAGAAAGGTAGTGGTTTGGAGATGGGAAACTTCCATACTATCTTATGAGAGACAGGTGTTTCAAGATCTTCAGGTTGGTGGTTTTGAAACAACACCCTAAAAGGCCCCTGGTGACATTATATGCATCACAAAAACTTACTACTTTCTACTTGAGGCTTTGTTGCCAAACCTCTCTAGGGCCCCTGTCTGTGTCTTTGGTCTGGTCTTAGGGATGAACAAAGCAAGGAGGGAACCTAAAAGAGAGAAGATGGTGGTTCATTTATTCTCTTCCTACTGAAGCTCCTGCCTTGATTACCTTCTCTTGGGCACAACCTGCTCTGTGCTCCCTTTGTTCTTTAGGAATTAAGAGAGAGGGGCCAGTGTGTCCCCTAGAATTTGGCATCCATGCGTCTCTGTTAAATGTTCACTCATTCTAGAGCTCTGAGCTTCTCCCCATGACTCCTCAGTGCACTGAGGAAACACCAAGATTTTTGTTTTATGAAGTCTTTAACTGTCCCTGTCTGCCCATTCCATCACCCCTTTTCTCCTCACCCCCACTGTATACACTTGCCCATATTACAACTGTTAAGGGTGTGCATGCAAATGTGTTGTGGAATTGGAAGCTACACAGAGAAACCATACAGGCTGGAATCTAGTGTTGCCTACACTGGACTTCAGGGTGCCAGGTATAAGGAAAACCATCCCAAGATACCCAGTTACCACAGAATGGAGCTGCCTCATAGGTCCTTGACCTGGGTCTCTTTTTTTAAAAGTTTGATTGACAGAAGAGGTTTAGAAAGACAGAGTCATTAGCAGGAATACAAGGACAGTGCTTTACATCTGTGTCTAGTTTTTCATTACAAATATGTTCTCATTAGGTTTAAGAAATACAAGCAAGCTGGGAGCCATTCCAATTCTTTCCGCCTCTCAAATGGCCGCACAGAGGATGTGGGTAAGACATGGGGAACATCTGGAGATGAACACCAGGAAATGAGCATTTCCATCCTTTTACATTTATCTTCCCATTATTTACTTTATTTGTGTGCACACACACATGTGTCATGGCATGCTCGTGGAGATCAGAGGTTAACTTGAAAGAGCTGGTTCTCCATCCATCATGTGGATTCTGGGAATCCAGTTGAGGCTGCCACACTTGGTGACAAACACCTTTTACTGACACCTCTGCCTCTTTTTCCCTGTCTTTTCAAAAGAATGAGACCACTAGTCTTCACAAAGGGGGCTGCATCCATCTCCAGGGCGCCTAACTGACCTTCCCTTTTGTACACTACAGAGCCCCAAAGTGTACCACTTCTGGCCAGGTCCCCAAGCACCAACAGGAAGTATCCACCACTGCCTGTGGACAAACTGGAAGAGGAGATTAACCGGAGAATGGCTGATGACAATAAGCTCTTCAGAGAGGAATTCAACGTGAGTTCTTTGTTGGTGGTAGAGGAAGGGAGACCTACAGTGCAGCCTTTTGAGTCATGGGATATAAAATAGGTTTCTAATGATAATGGGTGAGAAATGTTTCACCAAGTTCATCTTGCTCCTTTCCTGTGTAATTATGGAAAGAAAGTTTTTTTTAAAAAAAAAAAATTGCTTCACCTTTTTCATCTACCCATCCATTCATCACTGACTAGTTCATTCATCATCATGTCTAGTGACTCATCTGTTCAAATACTTACAAGCATTTTATAGGTACCAAGTAATATTTTAGGTGCCAAGGATATGAAACAGAGCAAAAAGAAATCCCACTCCCAACCTCAAATAACTCTCTACCCACTTGGGAAACTCTACTTATGGAAACAAAACTACCTAGAAAGCCAAACAGCAATTCAAGATGCTGTCTGGATCTGGACTGTATATAGTAAGTAATAGGAGTAGTTCAATGTAAAAAGTATAGGCTTCAACAGAAAGCTAAGGATTGAGACTTGTGTTTTTCATTTCTCTCAAGGAATCAGGATGAGTATAACCAGCAGCTGCTGATCCTGGGTCCAAAGCTTCCTTGTGAGATGTAACTCAGTGATAGCTTGCTTACCTAGTGTGTCACAGGTCCCTGGGTTTATTCCCCGGTGCTACAGAGAATGATGGAAGAGACCTCAGCCAGGTAGTTTGCATCCATGTCAATCCAGCTAGAGAGGCTGAGGCAAGAGGATCACAAGTTCAAGGTTAGCCTAAGCAACTTAATAAGCTGCTGTCTCAGTGGAATATGTAGCTAGTATTTGAGCACAATTTCCTTGAAGAAATGAGAGAGTAGAGAAAGGTAAGCAAGATAAAGGTAAGCTAGAAATAGAAAAGGCAAGTGTCATAAGAGACGGGCATATTTAGACAGTTTTAAAGGGGCCACATACTATATATATGGCAGTGCTGTATAGCGGTTTCCTGCTAATTGGACTGTCCCTTCATGAGGAAAGGAGAAAAGATCATTATGACTCAGGAAGCCCCGTGGCCTGCACTCTTGTCGGGAGCTCCAGGGGGGCATCTGAATGGTCGCTTATGCTGGGTGGGTTTCAGGGTTCCAGCTGCCCTCAAGTCATCCTGCTCCTACCTAGTAAATTTAGCAGTGTACTCTGCCCAACCTGGATGGAATCATTTCTTTAGTCTGTCTTTGGTGCCCTGTCTGGCATGAATAGACATTTATTCATATCTCCCAAAGAAAAGTTCTGTAACAAGGAGTAGTAGGAGACAAAACTAAGAAAAGTCTAGCCCAGACCACTCAGCTCGAGATTGCTGCAAGTGAAGTGGAAACCTGTGAACTAAGCAGATTGCTGTTTTGGGGGAAAAAAAAGATTTTATTTATTCTACAGAGAACAGCCTTTGGGAACCAGATGGGGATCAAGGAATATAGCCAGTCTGCAGCCATTGTTAAGACCAATTCTAACTTTTATAATTATCTAATATGGCCATTATTAAAGAGAGGGAATAGGAGACAGGACCGAGGAGGCCAATTCCAAGACTGTTGACATCCCTTGCCTTTTGCATTGTGTCATGTGACATCTTTGTCTTTTAAATAGACTCTTCTCATAATGACAAAATGGCTACCCCAGTTCTAGAAATAATATAGAGATCCAGTCAGGTC
Organism: Arvicanthis niloticus; assembly: GCF_011762505.2. Classification (NCBI taxonomy): domain Eukaryota; kingdom Metazoa; phylum Chordata; class Mammalia; order Rodentia; family Muridae; genus Arvicanthis; species Arvicanthis niloticus. The sequence goes on from NC_047659.1 coordinate 101,293,594, forward strand.
CACTGGGAAACGGATGACTATTCTAAGTTTCTGGAGACTTCTTTTGCTACATGTTCCTTCTTAAAGTTATTCCATGTAGGGGAGAAAGCTCTTGCAGCTTACAAAGTCAGTGCAGATTATCTCTGATCTATGCAGATAACCCTACTGGGGAACTTTAGAATCCAAAAAGAAAGGAGGCTGGGTGGAGGCTGGAGAGATGGTTCGGCAGTTAAGATCGCTGATTGCTCTTCCAGAGGTCATGAAGCCCAGTCAGTAGAGTGATGGCATTTAGGCCTGAGGACCTGAGTTTAGATCCTGAGCACCCATGTGAAAAAATGGCTACTTTGTCATACTCCCTTAATCCCAGAGCTAGGAAGGTGAAGCCTCCGCATTGCTCCCTGACTGGCAGGCCTAGCCAGGTTCAATGAGCTCCAGGTTCAGTAAAAGATGCTATTTCAAAAACAATAAATATGGTGGAAAATGACTGAGAGAGATTCCCTTTGTCCACCTGTGGCTTCCACACATACACATGCAGACATCACACAGGACAATAAAAGGGAAAGTGGTTATCAGGTGGCCGTACCATACTCACAGCTGCTCTGTCACTGAGGAGTTTGTGTTCAGAGTCACATCTTTAGAAAAATCACTGGTTTCAATGTGAAGAGTTAGTAGGAAGGAGGAAAGGTTTGAAACCTACAGTCATACACCAGGTAAAGTTGATGGAAGAGTTTAGACCTTTTGTCTTAAACTGTTGGAAAAAGAGCACTGTTTAATACTCTTTATTGAGAACATTAAGCACGTCCCACCAGACAGCCTCACAGATGGGACTGTGGTAGACATTGTACTGTTCTGTAATCTGTAACACCAGCTGCTCTGGATGATGGTGTATGTGACCCTATTGACATACTTTTTTTTTTTTTTTTTTTTTTTTTTTTTTTTTTTTTTTTTTTTTTGTAAAATTAATTCTTTTGGGGAAATAATATCCCCTGAGATACCATAGTAAAGCATTCTGGTAAATCCTTGGAGAGAAGTCCTAGAAGCATGAGAGGGGCTGGGGGAAAGAAGAGACAAACAGACAGAATAACTATCAGCCTACATGTTCATGAGCACTATCTGGTGAGTGCTCACCTGGAGCATAAATAGTTCTTTGTTCTTGTTTAGAGCCCGGTCTCTTGTGAGATAAGCTTAAAGTTTTCTTCACTGAGCGGATATCTCCATATAGTCATTAAAGCTGTCAATGAAGCATATACTCTACCACAGTCTATGTGTGTCTAGCTTGGGCCGGCCTAACACACAGTCATATACAACATATCCGAGTTTTCCCCTTAGCCAACTGTTGACATCAACAAGAAGTCATAGCTGTCTTTTGAGGGAAAAGGATCTGTGGCATGTGGCAGTTCTTCTATACACATTGCTTCTAGCTATAGTGTATTTCTGCCAGGCAAATCCAAATTTGTAATTCACAGCTCACATAACTTAATTTATGATGTGAAGCTTCTTTGTATCAAATAAATAGTTCCCACTCTAGGGCTCAGTTCTAAGCTGGGAGAGTGATCTTGTAGACAAGACCACGTGCTTTCCCCCTTTATGAGGTTTAGCGTCCCACAGAACTGGCTAGGATATTTGCCTCAGCCTAGATTGGTTCCTTTCTGACATTCAGTAAGTAGATGAGAAAGATACCCAGCATTTGTCATGTCCTTTCTCCAGGACTCAGAATAGCCAGGCAAGTATTGCTCCTTTACTGGGGGAGAGTGGTGGGGTAGGGAGCAGGAGCTTTGTCAGAGGAAGGAGCCTGGCAGGCCTACAACTGGGACCTCAGAAAACGAGGCTCAAGTCACAAGACAACCCTGGGGTTTGCTTTATTCTGTTCTGCTTTTATGTCCAGCATGCATATCTAAGACACATAACCTCCTGTTCTTGAAGTTCTGTTAGCGTGGCATCATTAGCATGATGGTCAGGTTAATGTCCTATAAAACTGAGACAAAATACTGGCAAACTTGGCCACATCTAGATAGATCAGTGTTATTTATTACTGAGGTAGTTCTTTTCATGAATATGGAAAACAACAGCCTGGTATGGCTGTCCCTGGAGGCTCTGTCAGTCCCTGACTAATACAGACACAGATACTCACAGCCTACCATTGGACTGAGCCTGGGGACCCTGAAGGAAGAGTTAAGCACGGACTGAATGAGCTGAAAGGGATTGCAACCCCATAGGAAGAACAACAATATCAACTAACCGGAACTCGCAGAGCTCCCAGGGAATAAACTACCAACCAAAGAGTACACATGGAGGATCAATCCATGGCTCCAGCTAACGATGTAACAGAGGATTGCCTTACCTGGCGTCAGTGGGAGGGGAGACCCTTGATCCTATGTAGGCTTGATGCCCCAGTGTAGGGGGTTGGTAGAGGGGTGAGGTGAGAGTGGGTGGGTGGAGCACCCTCATAGAAGCAAAGGAGAGGAGCGATGGGAGTGGTGGGTTTGTGGAGGGGAAACCAGGAAGGGAGACAACATTTGAAATGTAAATAAGTAAAATAACCAATTAAGAAAAAAGACAGTGGGAAACAGCTCCAAATAGTGTATGCAACTTTAAAAAAATCATACACTTGTCCCAGTAAACCTAGATTAAGGTAGTAGGGGTTCTACATCAGGAAGAAAAGTTGCTGGGAAAACGAATTGTTAAATCTACAGCTCCAGCTGATAACTGACTTGATTTATCAAAAGCCAGTATTGATTTGACTCACTTACTGTATAGCCCAGCCTGTCCTGGAATTTACTATGTAGCCCAGACATGCCAGGAACTGCAGCTCTTCCTGCCTCAGCTTCCACGTACTTTGTTAAAGACCATGAGTCCTCTGTGTTAGCCTGTTAAGTATTCTGTCTATGTGTACCTTTATTTTCCCTTCCCTCCAAGGTACTGTTTCCCAGACTGGCCTCAAGCTCTGAGTTTCACAACAGTCTTCTATCTTAATCGCTTATTAATACAGACTAAGAAATCCAAGTTTTTTCTCCCAGCCCCAAGCTCCCTGAATAATGGCCCTGAAACTCAAATTGTACTTACAAATACCTTGGCCATAAGTTTTGGCTGCTACCCAACCATCTCATGAATTAATATCCCATTTATTCTAATCTAAGCTCTGCCACATGCCTGGTTACCTCTTCTCAGGTTCCATGCCTGTCCTCCTTCCTCTTCCCGGGTGCCCCATCCTCCTGCGCCTCTTCTATCCCAGAATCCTTTCTTCCTAGTGGATGTCCCACCTTCTATTTCCTGTCTCAGCTACAAGCCAATCATCTTTAATTGACAGGTATTGCATCCATACTATACAAAGATTTTCTCTGAGTGTCACTGTAGCTGGATGTCCTACAAGCTTTTACGTTTTCTGTACTGCTTACGATCTCTGCTTATGTGGAGACGGAGCCTTTGGCAGGTCAGTGATCCTGGAGCTTACATTTGCCTTTTCTATAAGAGTCTTTATCTAGTAGGTAGGGAATTTGTACACCTCTGGATATTCTACTGTAATAGGTATCCCCTAATATAACCCAGTTCGAGCCAGAACCCCTTCCTTTACCTGGCCTTTAAGTGTTCCATTGTAAGTAATATGCAATAGTGATATTCTGGACTCCTAGAAATTTCAAGGCCAGAGACCAATAAATCCTAAAATTTTTATTTTCCTCTGCCACCGTGAGTTATCACAGGAAATGTGGTACAAATTCTTAAGACAGAAATAATGGTCATGGAATATGAATTCAGCTGTGCTTGATCAGGGTTTGTCAGAAACAGGTGCCTGGCCTCACTGTAATTAAAGGGATGACCCAAACTTAGCTATCAGCTGAGAAGTGGCACTTTCTCTAACAGGTTAGTCTCGTAGGTCCCCTGAAGTGACTGAGCTAGCCGCCTCCCATTTCCCATATCATTCAGAGGCTCCAGTGTTTACCTCACCAGTGTATATCATACAGCAAGGACTATGCTAGGGACATACAGCAAGATCCCACTAGAGACTTGGTGAAGATGTCGTTATCTTCCTAGACTGAAAAGTAGAAAATCAGGCTGGGGAGAAGGCTCAGTCAGTAAAATGTTTGACATAAGTTGTATTCCCAGAGCCAATATTAAAAGGCCTAGGACACCAAAATTACCATCCTGAAGAAGTAGAAATGAGTGGATCTCTGGGACTTTCTGACCAGCTAGTCTTATTAAAGAACAAGCTCCTGGGAGCTGGAGAGATGGCTCAGCTATTAAGAGCACTGACTGCTCTTCCAAAGGTCATAAGTTCAATTCCCAGCAACCTCGTGGTGGCTCACAACCATCTGGAATGGAATCGAATGCCTTCTTCTGGTATGTCTGAAGACAGCTACAGTGCACTTATATTAAAAAACGAACAAACAAACAAACAAACTCCTGAAGAGTGGCATGACTTGGAACTCCTCTGACACTGGCATGCACACACACACTCACAGCCTTGGTGACAGGAAGGACATAATGGGAACTGCTTTCTGCTGTGTGCTGTGTCACGAGTCTTCCTTAAGCATTTCTTTAATTTCCGGTTTGGGTTTTTGAGACAGGGTTTTCTCTGTGTAGCCCTGGCTATCCTGGAACTCACTCTGTAGATCAGGCTAGCCTCAACTTCACAGAGATCCACTTGCCTCCCTAGCGCTAAGATTAAAGGTTTATACCACCATGGTCTGGCTCTATATTCTTTTTTTTTTTTTTTTTTTTAGTAGGTGGTTGTGATTTTAATCTGAGGAATGGAGCTGGTGGGTTGTAGAATGCTTTAGTGGTGGGTGCAATGCATTTGTGATGAAGGAGTTGCCTTTGAATTCTGGCTAGCACATCTCTGGTCAGGTCACTGTGAAAGATGTGTCACCAGATGTGTTGTTCTGGAAAGGAACAGTGGCATAGGACTTGACAGCTGTCTGACAGGCTGAAGAAAGACTGTACAGCACTTCTGTGACACCCTGCTGATTGGGAGTTCGAGGCTATAGCTTTTATCTTAGTTACAAACTGGAGATTTTTTTATTCACCAGCATTTGTCTTAGGAAGAATTTGTTCACACATTACAAATCCACTTCCTAGGTTTCCTAAAGTGCTCAAGGTTTAAAGAGGGAAAAAAAAAAAAAAAAAAGATTTAGTTCCTAAGAGAAAAGACTGAGAAGAGAGGAAAAAGTTAAAGCCAGTGAAATTATCACGTCCTTTGCATGGCCCTCCTCTGGGATCCCCTACTTTGAGTGACAGGTTAATTTTTAGAATACCAGGTAAAGAAGACATGTATGTCATGTAGTAGAACTGGACAGACATCTGAGTTACCTTGATGAGTTAAGACCCCACGGAAACTAGCAAACATCGTGACAAGGGCTTTGGGTATTCACCGTGGCTGCACTCTGGAAGAGACATAGGAAAGGCACCAGCTGATCTGGTTTATATTATTCAGTGTATCTGGTTGTTGTGTTCTTTTAAATAGAACTGCTGGTGGCTGTGAGGTGAGGGTCCTTGAAGGGAGACTCGATAGTAACAGGGACCTGAGATCCAGCAAGTTCTGATAATCCCTGACAGAACCAGGAAGCAGGACAAAGGATCGCAGGTCAAAGAGAAAATAAGAAGTTATTTCTCCATATATTTCTTCAGAAAAGTTCAGTCTCAGGAGATAAATTATCAGATATAAAAGCAGCATAAAGACTAATTTTTGTATATAGGCAACAAAAAATACTTTTAAAATATATCTCTTATATTAGAACCTAAGCTGTAAAGCACTTAAGAATAAATTTAACAAAATATCTAGAAAATCTTTAGAGAAAATTATAAAAATATTTGCATACATTAAAGGAAAGTAGCTTAAGCAAGTGAAGAAATAAAATCTCTGGGTTAGGAAGTTCAGTGTGTGAAGATGCCAGCTCTCCTCAGACTAATATGCAGATTCAATGCAATTCCAATAAAAATCCCAACAGGTTTTTTGTGGAACTTGACAAGCTGATTCTAAAATTTTTATGGAGGAGAAAAGAGTCAAGACTAGCTGAGACAATCCCGAAGAAGAAGAACAAGGTGAGGAGAACTGCCACAACATTATGAGTCCTTATCATAACAGTTTGATGTTGTCAGCAGAGTAGACAGACAGACCAGTGCAGCGGAATACTAAGAGTAGACAGACCCCATGTATAAATGGAAACAGATTCATCATTGAAACGAAGTTGCCTTTTGGATGGGGCAGGAATGGGTTTACAGTATATAGTACTGGAACGCTGTGCAGACCTATGAGAGTAAGTGAAGTGCACCATTTGTCTCCTGTAAAACGCAAGCATTTGACATACATACGGGAGTTTAAAGGACAAGATTGGAAAATGTGAAAATAATATAGGAAAACACATCTATGATGTCACAGCAGGAAAGGATTTCTTCTCCCCGACCTCCACCCCCAACAGCCTTGGCTGTCCTAGAACTCACTCTGTAGAGCAGGCTGTCTTAGAACCGAGATCCGCCTACCTCTGCCTCCCAAGTGCTTAGACAAAGGCATGTGCCACCACCGCGCAGCAGGAAAGGATTTCTTACACCTGAAGATGTTGGTAACGTAGGTTGATGAATTTGACTACATGCAATACAAAAATTTTGTTGATAAGTAGAGAGACCATAAAAGAAAATGAAGGAGCACGGGTAACTGTGTGATAAGTTAGTATACATACCTGCATATAAACAAAGCGCAAGTAAATATTGTTTAAAAAGACCAAACCAAAACTGTTTCTTTCATTTGTTAAAAAGAGCAAATGCCAGTTACAAACAACAGTTGAATGACTTCAGAACATGTCTTAGGGTTTCTGTTGCTGAGATAAAACACTGTGATTGAAGCGACTTGGGGAAGAAAGGGATACAGCCTACTCTTGAGGCATTTTCTCACTTGAGATTCCCTTCTTCTAGATGACTTATGTCAAGTTGATAGAAAACTACGCAGCACACGAGCATAATGTTGAGCCAAAAGAAAAGCACCTTAGCACTCTATTATGCATTCCATTCCACAAAATACACTGAGCAATAATAAGGATGCAGTATATGGAATACGTATCATGACAAGATGATGATGAGTTCCAAGTTTATCTGTGAAAGGAGAGAGAATTCAGAAGGAGTAAAAGAACCCAGAATGAACTTGTAAGTTATTGTAGATGGCAGATGTACCTTTTTAAATAAAAATGTTGAAGCACATAATTTTGGCTGAGTTAAAGTTTGACTAAGAAGTGAAATGGTCTGTCAGGAAGTGCATTCTGACAGGAGCCAGATATAACTGTCTCCTTAGAGATCTGCCAGAGTCTGACATATTCAGAGGCAGATGCTCACAGCTAACCATTGATCAGGGGTTCCCAGTGGAGGAGTTAGAAGACTGAAGGAGCTGAAAGAGTTTGTGACCCCATGAGGAGAGCAACAATACCAACCAACCAGAGCTCCCCAGGGTCTAAACCACCAGCCTGGGAGCACATAGGGAGGGACCCATGACTCCAGCTGTATATGTAGGGAAGGATGGCCTTGTCGGGCATAGGTGGGAGAGGAGATCCTTGGTCCCATGAAGGCTGGACACCGAGTGGGGAGGAATTTGAGGGTGGGGAGGTAGGAGTGGGGGATAGGTGGGGGGGCACATCCTTATAGAAGCAGGAGGAGGGGAGATGGGATAGGGGGTTCCTGGGGGGGGTGAGATAAGGGGATAAAATCTGAAATGTAAATATAATATCCAATAAAAAATAAATATAAAAAAAAAGAAGTAAAATGGTCTTTAAGGCTACCTACTGCTTCCTAGAGAATTTAATGTCTTCTAGTCACTCAATTCTGCAGCTTCTTCTGGGAGTTGGGCAAGCTGTTCTCAGAGCAAAAATGAAAGCAGTTTAAGGCCCCCTTTGTTTTGTCCCTGACATAGGCAAAACAAGCTCTATCTTTTCTCCTGTCTCTTCCCTGGTGGTCCTGATAGGACTGTGAGGCAGCAATCAGTCATTCCTACCCTTCCATGTTAAAGATTGTGTTCTGTGGAGTCTAGATGTGTAGTCCAGTTGGGACTACTTGCTTTGCATACAGAGCCCTGGGTTCGATCCCTGATACAACATAAAATGGAGCATTGTGACACTTTAATCTCAGCACTCTGAAAGTGGAGGCAGGGGGATCATAAAGTCAAGGTCATTTTCAGTTACATAACAAGTTCAAGGCCAGCCTTGGCTAGTTCAGTAATCTCCCTCTCTCCCCCTTTTTCTGTTCTACATCATTTTTAAAAAGAAAATTATGGGGTTAGTCTGAGGACTGAAAAAGCAGGCATTTCACCTGTCCTGTGCCAGCATGGAAACCCAGCCTGGACCAAAGATGATATAGTGTAAGTGAACTGGGGAATTCCAGAATTAGATATTTCTCAGTTCTGTATGCAAGAGTTGGCACAAAGAAAAAAAAAAGCAAGAAACTTTCCTATCATCATGTGCTGACAACACAGAGTCTTGAATTGTTTGTCTTAGTGAAATAACACTGCAGAATCTCCAGGCTTTAAACTGAAATCTCTTGATTCAGGAGGGAATGATAGACTATGAGACTGATTGCTCTTACCTTTAGATTTACAGTATAATTTATACCGTGTCATGCAAGGCCCAGGAAATAGCCTTGTTCCCTCCTTAAAGCACCTTTCACCAGACAAAACCAACTTCCCCAAAACTGACATTTCCTTCTTTTAATCATTCTTATCTCCCAAGTTGGAAACCTGGGAGCTCTCCTCCATTCCTTTTTCTTCCCTCCGTCTACTTCACTTCCGTCCATCTCCAAATGCAGTGACCGTAACTCCAGAATATAGCTCAGATGCATCCACTTTCGCATATTGTCATGTCTGAGTCACAGTTCTGTTGCTGTGACATGACCAAGGCAACTCTTATGGAAGAAAGCATTTAATTGGGGGTTTCCTTTAATTGTCAGAGGTTTCGTCCATTATCATGATAGTCAGAGCATAGGAACACACAGACAGGCATGAGAGCAAAGACCTACATCCTGATCCATAGCCTGAGAGAGTCTGGGCCTGACTTGGGTTTTTGAAACCTCAGAACCCACTCCCAGAGACACTTTCTCCAAGAAGTTCACACCTCCTAATCCTTTTCAAATAAGCCACTTCTTGATGACTAAGCATTCAAATATGTGAGCCTATGAAAGCCATTCTTACCCAGACCACATCATCTTACCTGCATCTATCCCATGCTTTGATTTTTGCCTCTCTTCAGTCTTATTTTTCAAAGAGCAACCAGAGGTATTCTTTATCGTGTAAACTAGTTTCATTCTTAAAACCCTCAATGACTTTACTCATATATTTAGGATCTAAACTCCTGTCATAAGGATCTCTGTGAGAATGAATAGTCTCACCTTGTCAAACTCTTCCTGCTTTCTGCCATCCTTACTCCTGCCATCTCCACCAGCCTATTCTGACTGTTACAGCCTATTACTGACTTTTCAGTCTTCGTGCAGGGGAAACTTCAACTGCCTCTGGGTCTTCACAGGTTCTATTATTCATTACTAGAATAGTATCTCCTGCCTCATCCTTCCACATGGGCTACTTTTGATCTAAATTTACTTTTTTAATAGCATTCTACTTTTCATGAAATGTGTGTGTGTGTGTGTGTTTTACTTGTATTACTAGTTTAATGTCACCACAAGTTTATATTTTAGCAAGGGCAAGAGCCATGCATGTTTTACTCTATTTGCCATACACCCTGTATAACAGGCATACAGCATATATCTGTTTGAATGTAAAATCACATGTACACTGTAATACACTCTCCCCCGCTGTCGAAGACTGTGGCTTGTCTTGGTATTCGATCACACTAAAGATGATGAAGGAAGTGAGTTCACCTAGGCATTTTGTTTCCTTGAGGAGGTTATCAACTTGCTGGATCAAAAGATAGGGCTATTTTTAAAGCTCATAAAAATGTTCTGATCACTCAGTTGAAGTTATCCAAGTTAGCTAAAATAGTTCCTGTTTTGCTTTCTTTGCTGTATGTGGAGCACACAAGAGGGATCAGTTCACATAGAATTCAGCATCACACTCTCACAATATTGATTCCTGAATACTGCTTTGTACCACACATGACATTATATCATTCACTCATAGCGTTGAAGATGAGGTAATACAGACTGAGAAAGTTATCAGATTTACTCAGGTTCATAAACCAGGCTCTCATGCCAAGACACTTTGATTACCTACGCCATCCCTGTGCCAGCTACGCTGCAGGTGCTCCAGAATTGATAACCATTCTCCCACCTGCCACACCGCTGTAGGGTGCTGCCCACCCGTCCTTGCCATGCAGTGCTAGAGGCTGGGTTCCTTGTCTCTGAAATACCTCTAAAGAGGCATTGACTAACCAGTCACTCTGAGTAGTTAACACTTGAGTTTCATCATGTCTTTGCATGATGGTTAAAATACATACATGCATAAATAAATAAGTAACCCATTTTTCTTTTATAATCTCCATTCCCAGTTTACAGGTGTATTCCGTTTTGGCCACACATTGTAATAGTCCTCTAACTAATAATCCTATAAAAAGCATGCATCCTTCCCCTGTGGATTCTTGGTATTGAGTGAATCCTTAAGGCTTAAAACGATGTAGGAGAAAGGTGAATTTTCTGTTAGGCTGGTAATATTCACCTGGGTCTGTGTTCCCCTCCTGCCCCCCAAATAGGACTCACTGACAGATCAGGCGTGGTCAGGCAGAATGCCTGCTTGGTGTTTATCTCTCTTAATAATTCCTTTGATTTCTCTTAACCTTTCAGGCTCTCCCTGCTTGTCCTATCCAGGCCACCTGCGAGGCTGCCTCCAAGGAAGAGAACAAGGAAAAAAATCGATATGTAAACATCCTGCCTTGTAAGTGTTTGTAGGGTTTCTTAGACAGATTTTTTTGAGGATGGAAAGAATCTTGAAGTTGGTAACAGGAGGGCAATAAGAAGAATGCTGAAAGAGCATGTGTGCTCCCCTCAACCCCCAGGCAACCCACAGTCAGGTGGGATAATGGATCACAGTTTGAATTGCAGGCTTGTTTCTAAAGACCAGGCAGGGCAGCTTCATGGAACCAGGCAGAAAGTAGGTTGTGTGGTAGGTTGGTTGGTTGGTTGGTTGGTTGGTTGGTTGGTTGGTTGGTTTGATACGCACACTACTTACTCAAACAAACTATCATTCAAAGTTCTCTCTTTAGCTGTAAGCAAGGATGTAGTGAAACCACAGAACAAAACTACTCCATTGCTAGAAGGAAAGGTTTATTGGGAAATCAAACTTCAGAGGCTGTCTCTTGGGGTCAGAAAGAACAGTAGAAGTTAAGAGGAGCAGGTAGTCCCGGGATCAGGTTTATGATCAGAACAGCCTGGGGGCCAGCACAGGGCCATTGATGTGTTACAGCCCATTGCCAGAAGTAGTTAGTTAAGTCAGGTAAGGGAAGTAATGGCTTTCCTGACAAACAGAAATTACTTCACAAGACTTCTGGGGACACTGAATTTAGGTAGCAGTCCGTATATTACTTAGTCTGAGTTTTAAGTCTCTGTTATGGAGTTTGCTTTACCTAGTAGGGTATGAGACAAAGATGTTTGAACTTCTTTGTATTTATATATTGACATTTTCAGTTTTTCTCATGTGGGGGCTAGATGGCTCAGCTGTTAAGAGCAGTTCCTACTCTTGCAGAGGACCCAGGTTCAGTTCAGTACTCACATGGAGGCTCGCAGCCATCTGTAACTCCAGCTTCAGGAGGTCTGACACACACAATAATAAATCTTGTCTAAAACAATTTTATCCTTTTAAACCTTTTTTAACTTGTATTGCATTTATTTGTGTATGTGCATAGCTGCACCTATGCCATGGTACACAGGTGGCAGTTGGAAGACAGCTTACCGGAGCTGGGTCTCTCCTTCTACCTTGTAGCTCCTTGGATTGCCAGGCCTGACAGTAAGGGCCTTTACCCTTTCAGCCATTTCACAGGCCTCTATTTCTTTAAAGTGTTTGTTTTCTAGTACATAGTAAGTGTATTAATACTTGTACATAATTTGTCAATAATTGAAGAACAAATATTGACAATACCTACTCAAGTGTGATTGGTGAGACCTGCAATCTAATTTGTATCCATATGTGTGGGTGTGTATATATGTATACAACATTTTTACATATAGAAGGTATATTGTACAATATACACTTCTCTGACTTTAATATATATTATCATATATATATTCATCTGTCTAGAAGCACTTTTTATCAGTAGTTTAATATTCTATAGTATAGATACAATAGAATAATCCTAATATGGTAAAGGTGTTTTTAGTTTTAGGGCACTAAAAACAGCATTGAGAGCTGCCTCATTGAGTAAGCCTGAAGCCCTGAGTTCAAAACTTGGAATCTACATAAATGTGGAAAGAGAGAACAGCTCCACAGAATTGTCCAGTGACCTCCACATGTATGGGGTAGCACATGTACCCACACATGCATCTCACACACATAATTATTAATAATAATAATAAATAATTAGAAGTAAAATAATGTTGAGCGTTGGTGAGATGGCTTAGCAGGTAAAGATTCCTGACACCCTGAGTTCAATCTACAATAGGAGAAACCAACTCATGAAAGTTATCCTCTGACCTACACACACACACACACACACACACACGCATGTGCATACCATACCATGGCACAAGACTTACCTGCACTCATACATACCATATGCAAGTACACACACACACATAAACTTAACTATAGTAATATTAAACTTAAAAAATTTTGAGTCAGGGTTTCTCTATGTAGTTCTGGCTGTCCTGAAACTCACTGTATAAACCAGGCTGTCCTCAAACTCACAGAGATCTGCCTACTCCTGCCTCAAGGGTGCTAAGACTAAAGAACAGTTTTAAAGGGTTTGGGAGGCAGCAAGGAGGCTCAGGGTAAAGGCACTTGCTGCCAAGCCTAGGGACCTAAGTTCTGTACCCAGATCCCAAATCATGGAAGGAGAGACTTGATTCTCTTGTCTGCTGAGCTCCACAAGCACAGGCAGGCAGATGCACACAAAATAAATATTTTTTAAAATGTGTTATACAATCTAAAGGCTAGGTGCAGTGGCTTGCTTCTATGAACCTAGCACATGGGAGGCTTTAGCAGGAGGACTGTTGTAAGTTCAAGTCAGCCTGGACTACAATGGGAGTCCTGGGTTATCCTGATCTACAAAGTAAGACTATATAAAAAAAGAATATTGGAATACCATGTCTCAGTCACAGAGACAAGGTGTCTGAGCTAATCTGCTTCAGTTTAGCAGTTCAGGACAATAAGAAACAAGATTGGATCTCTTGAAGCGTTAACTTCTTGTTTGGTTTTTCTCCAGATGACCACTCTAGAGTGCACCTGACACCTGTTGAAGGGGTTCCAGATTCTGATTACATCAACGCTTCATTCATTAATGTAAGGAGCCTGGACTCTTCCTGTTTATCCATGAGGAGCTATTAGCTGCCATCTACTGATTTCTTCCTAGCTATGTTTTTGAGAGATTGCCACCACAAGCTTTTCCTAACAGATCTGATTTTTTAAGTGGCTAATTTTTTTTAGTAGTGGATAATTTAAAAAAATTTTTTTTTTGTTTATTTTTTCATTTGCTACAGAACAGTACAGAAATCTGAATCTAGATGTATATTTCTGTAAGCCCTTTTTTGAGTATTTCAAAGCTCAAAAAAGCTTCATTTTGAGCATTACTACTGAGGCCTCAGTAGTACAAATAAGGGAGACCAAGACAAGAAAAGCTGCTACCGGGCTGGAGAGATGACTCAGTGGTTAAGAGCACTGACTGCTCTTCCAGAGGTCCTGAGTTCAATTCCCAGCAACCACATGGTGGCTCACAACCATCTGTAATGGGATCTGATGCCCTCTTCTGGTGTGTCTGAAGAGAGCAATGGTATATTCATATACATAAAATAAATACTTTTTTTTAAAGTATTTTTTTTAAAAAAGAAAGAAAAAAGCTGCTACCAAGTAAGTCTGGTCAGTATGTACCCAGTGAATCAGGCCTGAGGGAAGGGAGGTGCTCCCAGGTACCCTGGAGTGATGCAGACAACATGAAATATCTATATTCTGGGCAACACAAAGGTTACTTGAATACATTGACAGGAGACTCTAGTCTAGACTGGAAGGAACCAGCTCCTCCTGTCTTTAGACGCCTGAAGGCATATAGCAAGTCTTTCAAAGTGTTTCTACTGGAAGGAATGTAAATTCCACCTACACAAACAGCTGGGGACTCAGGTTTCAGAACTCAGAGACAAGGAAGCCGCCAAATAGCCACATTTCATCTGTCCCTTAGTAGTTTTTCCTTCTGTTCTGCTTTAGTAATTAGGTGATGCTACTAATGTGGGCACTCTTACAGAGGTACCGACCCACTCCACGTAGGAAACACGCTGGGCTGACCTCCACATCTGTGTGTGTGTTTGTGTTGATTTTTTAAGGTTTTTGTGCTCCATTGAGACTTGATCAGTGGCTTTTCATGAAGCCAGGAGTGTGGTGTGCTTAATGTGTTTCTTAAGAGCCCATCAGTTTTAATTACAAGTTTAGAACTGGGGCAGGATTGAGTATCCTAAATTACACCTGTCTCAATTTTCACATTGTAATGATTAAAAACATTTCTGAAAACTAAATTGTTGCTCAAAAGAAAGTTATAAGAAGCCTGCTATTTATCTCTGACTTTAAGTACTTCTCTGCTAGGAAACAATTCTATTCTGCCCTTGTATGAACTAGAACAGGAAATGACTTCTCAGGTTTAGCTCCATCCTTTGATTTTACCACTACCTTGGTGTAGCCTGGTGTCCCAGCAAGACTGCTTCCCATTGCCTACCTTGTTGCCATCTGCACAGGGAGAAAAGAAAGACCCTGTCTGGTCTGAGTCTCTCAGAGACTTCTTATCTCCTTGAATGGCATCCCCAGGCTCCTTTGTTTCTGACTAACAGAGAAGCTCAGGGTCAAACCTGGCTATTTCTAAAGTTTGCTTATGCCTGAGAAACATCCTCAAGAAAAAATGCTTTGTCCTTCCCAGTTTCAGCCCAGCTCCACCCTGGAACCACCTTACATGCTCTGCCTTGGAAGGCCTCACCATGAACACTGAAACTCACATTGTTGGTTACTAGTAAGACATCAGACACGGTGTAGACCAGGGGTCAGTCTCTGGACACTCTCCCCAAGTATTCCTAATAATTCACCGTGAGAAGACTGCCCACACCATTTGAGCTTCTTCATCTCTGATTCTCCTCTCCAAAGCCAACCCTCCTGGGCTTTCTGTAATGGAAATTCTTATGAATTGCCTAGACCATTTACAGGGGAGGCTTTGTGAACTGAGAGTCACTCTACAACTTCTGCTTTTCACTTTTCTTTCTCATCTCTTTCCACTCAGGGCTACCAGGAAAAGAATAAATTCATCGCTGCACAAGGTAATGACAACTTTTTATTCTCGGGCTAAACCATGATCCCATACTGGGTTGAGGGTGGGGGATTTTGCCCAGATACTAAATGAAGTAATGAAAATACAGTAACTTTTCTCCAGTTGCTGTCACCTAAAAGAGCCATGGGAGGCTGGGAAATGGCTCAGTTGGTAAAGTGCTTGCTGCACAAACATGAAAACCTGAATTTAGATTCCTAGCAACTTCATTAAAAGTACATACTTGATTCTACTGCAGGAGAGGCAGAGGCGGAAAGATCCTAGGGACTCACTGGCTAGACAGTCTATCTAGTTAACAAGCTCTAGGTTAGTGAGAGTCTCTTCAGAAAAATAAGGTAGAGAGTAATTGAGGAAACCCTAATATTTGACTTCTTACCCCCACAGGCAAACAGTGCACCTCTACAGTAATATGCAAATGCACACAACACACATGAACATGTGCATACATACTCTCACACACAAGAAAGAAGAAAATATAATACATTAGGTTTGCACCTAATGACATTCATCTTGATGACTTAGTATCAAAAAGTCCTTTTTTAAAAAATCCCTTGTAGCTTGAGATGGCTCAGAGGTTAAGAGCACCAGCTGCTTATATAAGCTGACAATATAATTGCTTTGTGATATGATTAAGGGGAAGCTTTTTATTATAGATGTGAGAGAGAAAACATTCTAGAGGAATCTGGAAGAGTCCAGAGCAGAGAGCAAGAAAAGTAGAGGCCACGAGATAGCAGGAGCAGAGCAGAGAGATAAAGAAATGAATAAAGAAGGAGGGAGACAGAGAGCCCCAGAGCATAGGCAGAAGAGCAAGTTAGAAGGAGAATGAGTAGCTGGGGAGAGGAGCCTGTGATCTGGAGGGAGTTAGGGTCAGGGAGGAGGTGAGAAGGGCTGGGATGCTAGAAATGTGTAGCAGGCATGTGTGATTCTTGGGGAGCCTGCAGGCCAGCATGCACTTTGTTATACTAATAGGTGCCACACCCACAGCCAGAGATATAGTGAGACCCTATCTTAAAAAACAAAACAACAACAAAAGGAGGGGAAAGATTAGCATAGGGAAAGAAGGAAAAGTATAAACAGACATGCCAGAAAGACTCTGAGGAAGTGTTGCACGCTGGCCATGGTCAGCCTGCTTCTTGTCTCTCTGCTCTAGACTCTTCAGGCACCTCTGGATGGTCTCTCTTTTATTTACAATAAAAACCTCCCCCTAATCATGGAGCAGCCAGCTTGGTTTTTTTTACTGTGCTCCTTGCATACAGGCCTCAGTTTCCCTGTGAGAGTTGCATATAAATGATTGTGAGCCACCATGCAGGTACTAGGGATTGAACCCAGGTCCTCTGGAAAAGCAGTGTTACATCAAGAGATTCCAGTTCCTCAGACTACAAAGGGCCATTCAGTATCCAAAAAAGGAGTCAACCTGGGCTGTAGGAAGATTTCTGGCTGTTAGATAAAGGCAGCATTCCTTAGGGAGTCTTCTCCCTTATCACTGGCAGAGGGACAAATGGCTACCTGTGGTACTTATTAGTATAACAAAGTGCATGCTGGCCTGCAAGCTCCCTCAGCATCACACATGCCTGTTACACATTTCAGAGACCACACTAGCACCCCAGCCCTTCTCACCTCCTCCCCGACCCTAACTCCCTCCAGCTTCCCTCCCCAGCTGTTCCTCCCCCCACTCGCAGCATTTCCCCTCCCTCTCTCCTTTGCTTGCCCCCTTTTCTGTTTCCCTTTCCTCCTGTGAGATGAGCAACCCACCTGATAGCTGCCCCCAATAAACCTGCCTTTATACTTTAATCTGGCTTGAATGGGTTTATTTCGTGGATGGAGAAAACCTATCAATAATACGTCATGCTTTTGCAGTTTTTCATTCTTTTCCAAGATTAATCATTGTCTTGTTTTTCTACTTATCTAGTTTTTTTTATAAAAAATGCTACTGGTTTCCCCCTTAAACTCTTTCATAAGAGTATGTTTCCTTTCAACACCTTCAAATAAATAAGATTTAATTTAATTTAATTATTTGATGGGCCTCACTGTGTAGACCAAGCTGGCCTAGAATTCACAGGGATTCCTTGCTTTCATGTGCTAGGATTAAAGGCATATGTCACCACATTCACCTGAACTGGTTATTTGGTTAGTTGGGTTGGTTGGTTGGTTGGTTGGTTGGTTGGTTGGTTTTTGGTTAGTTGGTTGGTTGCTGCCTCCAAAAGTTTCATTGTTTTAAGTACATTTGGGGGCTTTCCTAAGACCTTTAGTTCTATAGCAGATCCAGTACCCCTAAGCCATGTCAGAGTTGGATTGCAAAGACTTCTGTTTACCATACCCTGGAATTCCACTAGCCTCTCCATTGTTAAATCCCACCCCCACCTCTTATTGTACAGAGCCTGGCTTTGTTTAGGAACTTCTTATGGCTTTTTGAGAAGGGCTGTATAGAAAGTAAATTTAAATTCCAACCTCAACAGGTCCTTCAACCTTTCTGGGGTTGATGACATTCATTCCAGAATGTAGTGGGACAGAATAAATGTCAGAGTTAGCCCTTGGCTTACTGTCTGGTCTGTATTCAGTAATCAGTCATGACTGCTAAACCTTTACCCTTAGAAAACCGTTGGGTTCTTTCCTACTTGGAAGCCTCCTGTCCACGCTCCTAATCAAGTGTCTGGTACACACGTGGTAAATAATGGGAAACATTCAGTTGGCAGGTGGATGAATGGATAATAAGGTGGATACTCCTCCGAAGATATATAGACACAAAATTCCAAAAATCAGGACTGAGTAGTCTCAGACTTCTAGAATTATTTTTCCTTTTCAATCTTCACTTTGGCTGCTTTAGGACCAAAAGAAGAAACAGTGAATGATTTCTGGAGGATGATATGGGAACAAAACACAGCTACCATTGTCATGGTGACCAACCTGAAGGAGAGAAAAGAGGTAAGCTGAAAATTTAGAAGCAAGCCCGGATATAGGCATATCTGGTAGAGGGTCTGCTCTGCTGGAGCACTAAGCTTGAGCCTAGCTGCCTTCTTTCTTCAGTTACTATGCTAGTTGATTATCCAGACAGGCTAATGTGTCTCTTCCTGTACCCTGGAAATTTCAGATGACTCTCAGGACAGGGTAGAGGTGTCCATGGCATGTTGTCATGTCTGGGATTAAAATAGCTAATTCTCATTTTAAAGTAACCAAGAAGGGAGAAGTGGGCCATTAGCTAGAAAAGACAAGAGGCTTTCCCCTCAGCTTCTCTGGCCCCTCATTCCCTTAGTTTCCTGCAGCACCTTCTAAAGCGTTTGGTATAGCCTCAAGCTGATAGTGGGAGCCATGTAAACTAGCAGAGCCCCTAATATAGGTGTGGCCCTCAGGAGTACAGAAGCTGAAGCCACACCAAGTGCTATGGGCAGCTTCTAACAGCTTTTTACTTTGTGGCCTGACCAGCTCTGTAGCTGGACTATAGCCAGTGCCAAACCTGGGTGCCTTAGTCACAGTTCTATTGCTGTGAAGAGACACCATGACCAAGCTGACTCTTAGAAAAGAAAGCACTTTTAATTGGAGCTTGCTTACTGTTTCAGAGGTTTAATCCATTATCTTCATGGAGAGGGGATGACAGCATGAAGGCAGGCTTGTTGCTTGAGAATAACAGTTCTACATCTGGATCTGCAGGCAGCAAGAAGAAAGAAATGATGGGCCAGGCTTGGGCTTTGAAACCTCAAAGCCCACTCCTAGTGACACACTTCCTCCAACAAGACCACAACTACCCAGTCCCTCCATCACACAAGCTTGTGTCTAAAGCCTGACCTGGGAGATTAGGTGGTGCAGATTTTGCTGGTAAAACAGTTTCCTGTTTACCTTGAGCTGAGGGGTAGGAGTGGAGAAGATGGAGAGGTCTGTGAGTGAGGCTGGTACAGCTGAAGAGAAAGTAAGTTACAACAACCAAACCTTTAGCTGACAGAAGTGACAGAGGAGAGACAGGCTTTGTGGTTTTTTTTTCTCTCAGTCTCTTTACATCTGTTGGGGTAGTCTTGAGTGAGAGACATGTGTTTGTTTTCATTGTAGTGTAAATGTGCCCAATACTGGCCAGACCAAGGCTGCTGGACCTATGGGAATGTCCGTGTGTCTGTCGAGGATGTAACTGTCCTGGTGGACTACACAGTACGGAAATTCTGCATTCAGCAGGTACAGTCTTCTGCCTCCTTTCCAGACGTTTGTGTAGTATCTGCCAACCTTTAAGAGGGTAGCAAGGTCTGGGTTGTCCCCTTCTTGCTCAGGATGTCAGGAATCGCATAGTATACAGAACACCTGGTTCTGAAACCAGGAATCTGACCTCCAGGAACTTCTCTGTCAAAGCTAAACAAGCCATGGTTTTTACGGCTGGGAAAAGGACCTGTTCAGGCAAAGTTTGATTGCCTTGAATGTGACCAGGCACAAGAAGAGGGGTTTCAGGGAGTGGAGCAGTCTTCTGGATGTTGTGTTCACCTCGCTAAAGATTTCTAACACGAAGGATATGCTGGGACTATTGTAAACCTTCCAGAGTGACCACGGAGGCCTGGGCTGGAGTTGGGGATCAGGGTGCTTTGGAAAGAGGATTTATCAAGAATCAGGAGCCCTGCTAGCTATGGTGGTGCACACCTTTGACTCCAGCGCTGGGAGGCACAGGCAGGAGGCTATCTAACTAGGAGACCAGCCTGTTGTACAGAGTGAGATCCTGTGCCCCGCATGTGTCTCTGACCCTGCTGTTTACCATAATGGTTCTTGGGTTTATTCAGTCACTTAAGTTCTCTGAGTTCCACCTGCGTTTGTAGCAGCAGCTGTTCAGGCTTCATGTGACCTGACCTCTTTCACCTGACCTCTTGTCACACTGTGCATGCTATCCTGTTGCCCTCCTCCTGTTACCAGAACAAACACTTCACTCCTCGATTCACAGGTGGGCGACGTGACCAACAGGAAACCACAGCGCCTCATCACTCAGTTCCATTTCACCAGCTGGCCAGACTTTGGGGTGCCTTTCACCCCAATTGGCATGCTCAAGTTCCTCAAGAAGGTGAAAGCCTGTAACCCTCAGTATGCAGGGGCTATCGTGGTCCACTGCAGGTCAGTGTGGCCTGACCCTTGCCCACTTTCTGCCCCTTTGGCCAGAGCAAGGGACCAGCGCAGGGACCCTGACCAAGGAGACTGCCACAGAAGAAATGCATAGCTGGAACCCCAGGCAGCAGCCAGAAAGAATCCTCCAGCTCTAGTCTAGGGTGGAGAATATGACCTGGGGAAAGACAGGGAGTTAGGCAGCTTACTCCAGTTCTAAAATAACTGGAAGGAAGGCTCAAGCCAGAGGCTCTGTCTTACCTCTAGAAGCAGTATTTACAGTTATAGAATTTGTTCCCTGACTCCCATTGTTTTCAGTATATACCCCTGACAATGCATGAGATAAAATCAGCAGCTTTTGCCATTATATTTATTGGAGTTAATGTTTCTTTCTTCTTAGAGGGCAGCCCTGCTAGGTTTGGAGTAGAGACTACACTGTGAAGCCAGTTTGGGTGACTCAGTTCCCTTGCCATCCTAGGCCCTTAAATATCAGGGTACCCAGGCCCTGAAAACTAGAGACCAGGAGCTCCTAGCACAGTAGGATTGTTGACGCTAGCGCAGTGTTCTGTCCCATAGGAAATTATAATTTGGCTGCTTGGAGACCCTGAGCTGTGTGCCCTCCCCTGCCTGCTCCTGCATGCACTAACCCCTGCTCTCTGGCTACAGTGCAGGTGTAGGGCGCACTGGCACCTTTGTTGTCATCGATGCCATGCTGGACATGATGCATTCGGAGCGAAAAGTGGATGTATATGGGTTTGTGAGCCGGATCCGGGCCCAGCGCTGCCAGATGGTACAGACAGACGTGAGTGATCTGTGGGTGAGGCAAGGGAAGGGCTTTCTAATGTCTGCTCTGAGGACTCTAGTTCCTTGCACATGGGCATCACATAGGATGTATACACATGCATGGCATACCTGTGTTGGTCAGAGGACAAATTACAAGTTAGTTCTTTCCTTCTACCATATATGTAAAGAAACTAAGCATGGGGGTTGGAGAGGTAGCTCCGTGGTGACAAGCACTAGCTTGTTTAGTTCCCAGCATCCACATGGAGGCTAACAACTATCTGTAACTTCAGTTCCAGGACTACAGCACCCTCGTGTGGCCTCTGTAGGCATGCACATAGTATTCATACATACATGAGGCAAAACACTCATACACATAAAATAAATAAAAATCTTTTTAAAAGAAATAACATATACAAGAGGTTGTAGCTCCACAGCAGGGGGACCAGAAAGGCAGCTGTTGTTTCCATTAGACCTTAAGGGTAATGGAATAGTTGTTAATGGATGCAGGCATGCCAAGGCCCACAGTCATGATGCAGACAAGTCCAAAAGCAATAGTGAGACTCTGTGGGCACACCACAGATGGATCCAGGCTGAGTCTGCCTTGCAGACCTTGCAGGCTTTCACAGCCTTTGTGTATGTCCAGTCTCTGACAGACTCTTTAGACTGTGAAATCCACCAGGCCAGGACCCTGCCTCCCAACCTAACCGCCCCAGGTTATGCATATGCATTTCAAGTCCGGTTTCACTATATTGGGACAGTATGAATGACAACTTTATCCCTGCTAAAATCAGAGGAAACGTACACTGAGTAAAGCTAGCACTGGAAGTGATCTGGTGCCACCACGACCGAGCTGTTTGTAACTGAGACCTCTGTGTGACCCACGTTTCAGATGCAGTACGTCTTCATATACCAGGCCCTTCTGGAGCACTATCTGTATGGGGATACAGAACTGGAAGTGACGTCTCTAGAAACCCACCTGCAAAAAATTTATAACAAGATTCCAGGGACTAGCAACAATGGGTTAGAGGAGGAATTTAAGGTGAGTTGAAGCTGTACAATGTCCAAACAGAAGAGACCACACGGTCTAAAAAAAACAGATCTAGGAAAAATGCTAATTCTGTGTGCCATGGCCAGTGGTAGTTGAGTGTGTCCTGCGTGATAAAGTCACTTGAATTGTCTGTAAGAAAAAATGAATAGAAAACAGTGTTTCCTTAAGCCTCTCCGCACCCCTAGATGATTACAATGTACAGCAGGGTAAAGGCCAGGTAAAATGTCTTTTGAGCCACACAGTATTCCAACTACTTGATACTGCCATTGTAACACGAAAGCACCCAGAGACAAGTGAACACGTGACTTGGGCGGTATTTCCAGGTAATGGGCAGTATCTGGCCCATGAACCCTCAATCGCTGACCACTTCTGATGCTGTTAGACAGTGATTTAACACTCAGGGCTGTGGCTAGGGTCTAACTCAATGATAGAACATATGCACAGCTGCGGCTGTGGAACCATCCTCAGCAGCCCTCTACTCCCACAGAGTAAATAAATACAACCCATGTCACACTCGCATCGAGAAGTACTCCTAGAATCTGGGCATGGTAGTTCACTCCTTTAATCCCAGCATAGACAAGACGATTTCTGAATTTGAGACCAGCAAGCTCCAAGACAGCCAGAACTACATAGAGAGACCATGTCTCAAAAAAAAAAAAAAAAAAAAAAAAAAAAAAGTTCTCAAGCCTAAGCTAGGCAGACCAACAATTACAGCTGGGGCACAGAAATGTAATCGAGCCATATGGTGACACACACCTTTAATCCTAGTGCTTGGGAGGCAGAGGCAGGCAGATTATTGTGAATTTGAGGCCAGCCTGGTCTACACAGTGAGCTCCAGGACAGGGTAGGCTATATATAGAGACCCTGTCTAAAAAGACAAGGCAGTGTGGTGAGTGCACTCGCAGACATCAGACTGATAGTGAATGGGACACAGAGAACCATTCACCTTAAAGCTTCCGTATTGCACTGCAATATATGCTTGATTGTCTAGGACGCTGCACAAGCTTGACAACTCAGGTTTGGATATCTGAACCCATGTGAAAATGGCATGGTAGGGTGTACCTGTAACCCCAGTACTGGGGAAACAGACAGGAAAGGGGACAGACACTGGCCAACCATCCAGCTGACTGCAACTGCAAGCTCCAGGTTCCATGAGAGGACCCGGTCTCAAAAAACACAGTGGAGAATATAAAATAGGTCACCCAACCTCTTGGGTCCACATGCACACACATAAGGAACATACTCATACAGACAAAGAAACTGCCTCAAAACCAAGAAGGAGGAATATCATTTGAATATTTTTCTAAATGGCTGAAAAGTGGCCCAGAAAATTCAAGGTCAGAGGAATCTCAGGAAGTTCCACAGGAGCCTAGAAAGTATTGCTTCTCAAACATTCTTTTGACTTCTTACTAAACTTAAAGACAGAAAAATGACATCTGGAAATAGAGACGGAACACTGTAGGGAAGAAACTGTGCAGTCAGGGGTCCTGAAGGTATGGTCTTAGTGACTGGCAAGAGGTTCTTCACTGGGAGCAATAGTTGCTCTTCTTCCTTCATCCAGAAATTAACTTCAATCAAAATCCAGAATGACAAGATGCGCACAGGCAACCTTCCAGCCAACATGAAGAAGAACCGGGTTTTACAGATCATTCCGTGTAAGTACCCCTCCCCCTCCCCACTCCAGTATCACTGTTCCAGCTCCTGATTCCTGCCACATTCCACATTCTCAGGCAGTGTGATTGGCCAAAGTCAAGAGTCACAGCATTGCCTCTTGTTTCTCTCAGTTCTTTAGTGGTTTCAGGAAATAAAAAAGGCATAAAAGCCAAAGGAACATTGCTGTCTTTGCCCCACCGACTTACAAGCTTTATAAGGGGAGTGAATGTTGGTGAGCTGCAAGCCATTCGTTGTCCTCCTTGCAGATGAATTTAACAGAGTGATCATTCCAGTCAAACGAGGCGAAGAGAACACAGACTATGTGAACGCATCCTTCATTGATGTAAGTGATGGGTTATGTCCCATGAGTGTCCTGGAACTTCCAGTGCCTCCCTCACATGCCTGCTTGAGAAGAGCATCTGAGTCAGTCAACAGCGCCTAAGTTCATTGCTGCCTACCCACCCTGAGCACTAGGCCTGTCTAGCCACAAAGAACACCAATGTGAAGGAGACATGCTACATATTTCTAGAAGAGAACCTTACAACATAATCAGATCCAAGAATCTAAAGCTGATCTAATCTTTCCTGTTTCTACTCTTCCCCCTACCTCCATACCCCCTGCTTCCCTTCCCTGGTATGATCTTTCATCAAAAGAGAGCTCTTTGTGGAATCCATCCACCTCCGAGCGGTCCCTGTCACTTCAGAGGACTCATCTTACTCCATTCCAGATAAGCCTCTTTTACACTCACCCTTCCTGACAGACACCTCTATGATTAACCTGACCCATGCAGGGCTACCGGCAGAAAGACTCCTACATCGCCAGCCAGGGCCCCCTTCTCCACACAACTGAGGACTTCTGGAGAATGATCTGGGAATGGAAGTCCTGTTCCATCGTAATGCTAACAGAACTGGAAGAGAGAGGCCAGGTGAGCTCAAGAAGATGCTGGGCTTTGAGAAACGAGGTTGTAAGGTGTGTTTAAACCTTTGATGCTACCTGGCAGATCAGCAGCTGGTTGGTGTCTAAGCTGTCCCCAGCTTCTCCCTGAACCTCCAGTTGATTCCAGATATCTCCCACCATTTTACCTCTCCTGTACCCAGCCCTCAGACCAGCCTTGCACACATCCTCTTCATCCCACCTCCCTGGTAGTAAGAAGTTGTATAGCCAGGCCAGGTCTCAAGTAGAAGCATCTGAATGTCCTTAAGACATGGTCACGTTTTATAATTACTACACAAAAGTAAACAGTGAAATTTAAGAAATATAAAGTAAAAGAAAAACAAATTTTATAAAACAAAAAAATTTGAGGCCAGGTATGGAGGCAGAGACAGCAGGATCTGTATGAGATTGAGGCCCCTGGTCTACACAGGGAGTTCTAGGCTAGCCAGGGCTGCATAGTGATACCCTGTCTCAATATGTATATATCATTAGCAAAAGGCTTTCTCAGAACTAGAGATAAAAACAGAAAAGGGCCCCATTGCTGGGCCAGCAGCTTCCTAGCCCATACTTACAGGGTTTGTTGTTGTTGTTGTTGTTTTGTTTTGTTGGACAAAAAGACTTAAAGCCAATTTAAAAGTAGTATTATCTTGGGTTCTGACTATGCAGAGACCTCGGAGATGCCCTAGATCAGCTCCTCAGCATAGGAAATGGCTCCCCACTCTCTGTTCCTGATAGTGCAGCCTTAACAGGGCACTCCCAATTTCAGGGTATCATATTCTTTCCTTATTTCAGGCTGTGCTCCCATGGTTCGTACTTTTTGAAGCCTCATTGCATCAAGTCTGTGTGCTGTTGTAAGTAGGTGACTCACTGCCCCTGGAGCATCATCCAGCAAGGATTAGAGTCAGTAGCCGAGCCTGGAGAAGCTGGTGACAGCCACTTCTAAGCTACAGAGAAGAGTTAGGACATTATACCAAAGAGCTTGGAGATCTTGAGAGATGGCTCTGTGGTTAGTGCTTGATGCACATCAAGGAGGCCGGCTTTGAATCCCGACACCATGTAATAAGCCAGCTGTTCTGCACAGTCCTAAAACCCTGCCTCCAGTGGGCAGAGACAGGATTTCTGGGCCTTTCTAGTTTCCAACCTCACTGAGAAAATGAAGCCCTGGGTTCAGGGAGAGACCTTGCCTCACAGAATAAGTGAAGAGTAAAATGGCATGTGTTGCCCTTCTTCAAGCCTCCTCCTGTGCACATTGGTGCATACAGACGCATGCACGCATACACGCATGCACAAAACTACCAGTTAATCTTTTTAGACAATTTTTGCCTTTGACAAGTCTAATTTGTATGTTTCTTAAAAGCTCTCTGGGGTGAGATGATTCAGTAGGTGAGGGTGCTGTTCTTTGACTTCCATATGAACCCCATGGCACATTCAGACCCACACACAATAAATGAATAAGTGTTCTTTTATAAACAGACCTCTTAACCCTGGCAAGGGGGCACAAGCCTATAATCCCAGCACTTAGGAAGCAGAAGTAAAAGAGTCATCACTCAGTTCACTCAACTCTGAACCCACTTAAATAAGGAAGTGCACCTTTAACCCATTGGCTCACATTACAAGCAGCTAAATGGTACCTTTTTGAAAAATATAAACGTAATTGTGTCACACCTTGTTATATAGTCCTGTTTGAGTTTGTGGAGATCTCGCTAAAAATATCCATACATGTAAATATTAGGAATATTTAGTGCTGACAGCTAGTTCCCAAACTTGCTTCAGCCCTTCCTCCTCATCTCACTTATTTATTTACAGACAGGATCTCACGTATCTCAGGATGGCCTCAAATCCACTGTGTAGCCAAGCCAAAAGCCTTGAACTTTTGATCCTTCTGCCCTCACCACTGGAATTAAATTTAATTAATTAAACTAAACATCACTCACGAGTGCTGGGATTATAAGTGTACAACACTATGCCTCGTTTTTTCTATGTTGGGGAACAGACCTAGGGCTCCGGACATGCTCAATAAGTTAGCTGTATCCCTAGCCCTGTTTGTCTCTGAAATTCTTACACTGTTTCCCAGGCTGGCTTTTAAATCAGCATCCTTTTAACAGAGGTGGTGGCATGTGCCTTTAATCCCAGTGCTCCAGAGGCAGAGCCAGGAGGGTCTCTGCTGAGTTCAAGGCAAATCAGATCTACATAGTGAGTTCCAGGGCAGCCAGAACTATGTAGAGACATTGTGAGACCCTGTCTCAGTGAGCGGGGAGGAAGGGAGAGAAGGAGGGTGGGGGAGGTGAGAGGATAGAGAATAGAATAGTGAAGACCCTTGTGCCTCACCATCCCAAACACTGGAATTATGGGTATGTGCACCATCCCACCCTGTCTGTCATACCCTTACTTCCCCCTCCGTATTCTCAGATCCTTCTACAAAC
Organism: Arvicanthis niloticus; assembly: GCF_011762505.2. NCBI lineage: Eukaryota > Metazoa > Chordata > Mammalia > Rodentia > Muridae > Arvicanthis > Arvicanthis niloticus. The sequence continues at coordinate 101,320,896 of NC_047659.1, forward strand.
TACACGGCTACCTATGGTTTCTAGAATCCGTCACAGCCTCTGTCTTTGAGGGGGGTCTCCTGTGTTCTCCATGGGACTCTGTCTTTGGGGGGGGGGTCTCATGTGTTCTCCATGAGCCTCTGTCTTTGGGGGGTCTCATGTGTTCTCCATGGGCTTCATCTTCAGCTTTGCCCTCACACCGCATTCCCAGTGGGATCCCTAGGCATTTGTAGCCTGGGTCTTCTCACTACCTAGACTCCTTAGACTCACATTCTGTCCCCTAACAAAGGTTCTTGTCCCTTAAGTGAGAGCAGCCCAGTAGATCCCTGATCTGAAGCCATCTTTTGCCTTCACCACCACGATCCCACTGCCAAGAGGCCGCCTCTGCCTGTGCTGTCCTCTAACATTCTCTCTTTCTCTCTCAGAGTTTGACTTTGTTTTGTTTTTAACTCTCTAAACTTTGTTGATTTTGTTGCTGTTGTTGTTGAGCCCACATGAAGAACTAAATTAAATGAAGAATCCTGTCACCTTCACAGACTGAGGATCTGTGAGGATCAGCCCAAACATCAGCCTCACAACTTTAACGATCTATCCAGTATCTCTCCATACCATCGTTAAATCCAGCCTCTATCATGTGGCTGGATGTAGTTCATGCCTTCACACCTTGCACACCTTACACACCTCCCTGCAATAGCTTTTTCAGCTTCAAACTCATTATATAGCATGAGTCTGCAGCCCAGGTTCAGTCAGGATCAAATGAAACTACCTTAACCCACTGTTCCCATCAGCCAGCCAAAAGAGGCTACATTTTTGCTGTGTCCATCCGCTTTCCCCACCGCAGCTTGGAGGGCCTCTTTATCTTCTGCTTCCCCCCCTGTGAGTAACTGATTTTATGACCTAAAGCTGCTGGGTGTGTGTGGTCTTCAGTACCAGTTTATTATTTTGATGGGTGGGTGGGTGGGTGTTTTGAGCAGATCTTACTTTGTTTGTAACTCAAGCTAATCTTGAACTCACAGTCTTCTTTGCCTCTGCTTTCCCAGTGCTGGGGTTACAGTCAGGAGCCATCATGCCTGGCCCTTGATACGTAATCCTCTTATAATGTCTGATGGTACTGGCTTGTTCTGCCCACGAGCAAGGATAGAAATGCTTGAGTTAGCAGCCTTTGGGCATCCTTTAACTGTTTACAGATTAAAGGGCAAAGAGGACACTGTGGGCCAGCATGGTGGTGCACACCTTTAATCTCAGCACTTGGGAGGCAGAAGGGTAGATCTCTGTGAGTTTCAAGGCCAACTTGAGGTGCTTAGTGAAATTTCAGGCCAGCCAGAGCCATACAGTAAGACCCAGGCACACAGGCAGTACACATACATACATGCAAGCAAAACAGTCATACATAAATGCATGTAAATATAAATGTCAGAAGAAAAGGTCCCTGTACTGTGAGGAGCCAGGCTACCTATGGGCACTGCTGTTCTACCACATAGAGATGCTAGCCCCTGACCACACACGCCTCTCCCTCTTGTTCCTCCAGGAAAAGTGTGCCCAGTACTGGCCATCTGATGGCCTGGTGTCCTATGGAGACATCACAGTTGAGCTGAAGAAGGAGGAGGAATGTGAGAGCTACACCGTCCGAGACCTCCTGGTCACCAACACCAGGGTGAGATGGGTACTGGGTGGGGCAGCTCCTACAGGAAGAACAGGTCTTCCTCTGCATCACTGACCGAGCTTCTTCCAAAGGAGAACAAGAGTCGGCAGATCCGGCAGTTCCACTTCCACGGGTGGCCTGAGGTGGGCATCCCCAGCGATGGGAAGGGCATGATCAACATCATCGCAGCCGTGCAGAAGCAGCAGCAGCAGTCGGGGAATCATCCCATCACCGTGCACTGCAGGTACTGCTGACCCTGCCCTTGAGGGGAACCAGAAGAAAATGGGGGGGTGGGGGATGGGTACAGAACACCAGGGACCCTCCTGAGTGCCGTGGTGCTGGATGGATGATCCAGACAACTGGGTAACCAGAGGGGGTCCTAGAGTTTGAACTCTGCAGTGTGTGCTGAGGAAGTGGGGATATTTATTCACATCTCGAGAAGGACATGGGACAGTAACAGGAGCAGCAAGGGAGGCCAAGGTTGGAGAGACCAGTTAGGTAATGTGACAATGTGACGTGGGGAAAGAGAAGAGAATATTTTGAAAATGATGGGGGGGGGGGGATCATTGAGACTAAGAATAGAAAAAAAAAAAAAGAAGAAGAAAAGTCAAGAATGCTCCTTGGGTTTCAGCCCAAATTAGTAGTAACATGACCAACAAAAGAGCAATGGAGAGAAGCCCTATCTGGGGGAGCAAGTGACTCTTATTTGAGATGGCATTTTAGAGGGACAATAATATTAGGCTGAGGATGTGGTGGTGCACTTGGCTAGCATGCTTGAGGCCCCAAGTGGAATGTCTAACACCCTCAGGGGGAAAAAAAAAAAGCTTATCTTGATGTATGTCCTTAATAGTGAAGTTTCAGGAAGCACTGGTGCACACAGCTAATCCCAGTATGCAGGAAGCAGAAGTTGGTAGATCTGTTAAGTTCAAGACTAGCCTGGTCCACAGAGTGAGTTACACCAGACAGGGCTACATTGTAAGACCCTGCTTCAAAAAAAATTTTTTTTGTACAGTCTTTCAAAAGATTTGCTCCTATTCTAGGGCTGAGGATGTAGCTTTGTGAACATATCACATAAGAGCAAGCATGTTAGCACATGGCTTGTAATCCCAACTCCTCAGGAGATGGACTCTGGAGGATCAGAAAGTTCAAGGTTATTCTCAACTATATAACAAAACAATAAAAAGTACATCAGTACTAACTTACAAGTCTTTCTCCTCTCATTCCAGTTACACTATGAA